>NC_041397.2:201218130-201488130 GCF_900747795.2 Erpetoichthys calabaricus
TAATAGTCAACTCTACATTGTTCCAATGTGTAAGAAAGTGAGTGTCATGCTATGCAAGATAGCAAAAAAAAAAGGCAGAGCGTGATATGTACACTGTCAAGACAAAAGCAAAATTGGATCCGTAAAATCAAGAACATGAAATAATAAAGCCAAAATGAGAAGCAGAAATTATAATCAGAAATGGAGTGCAAAAGTCTAATGCCAGAAAATCAAAATGACTAGATATGAAAAATCACAAAATAAAAAAGTTGTTTTGGTTAGATGACTGTGAATGTGGATGACCTTTTACCATGCTGCTTTGTCAGTATTAGGGTCACAGCCTTTTGATTCCATCCCTAACAATGGCAGCGTGTTTTCTCAACAGGTATTCAACATGAATTCAACAGGTGTTCAACTCATAAACAAAATGGCGGCAGAAAGAGTTCAAAATAACTTACAAGTCCAAAAACATTTTAGCTAGGGATTAATGAAAGAAAGTCGTTCCTTGTTGTCAAAAACCCCTAATAGGAATTCTAGAATTACAGAATCTTAATAATAAGCGAGCAAAAACTAAAGAAATATTTCATAACAGTGAGTGAGTATACAATATGATGGTCTGGCACACCATCCAGGGTTAATCTGTGACTTTTATTCAATAGTACCTTTAGAAATGCATTTGTTTTTTCTTATGTTCTTTTTTAATAGTATATTTATAATTTACCCTCTTCCATTCTCTGGTTTTTGTTTACATTTTTTGCCCTTTGTCTCTTTGACCCCCTCTCCTTATCTGAGCCCCAGCCAATTAGCACTCCCAAGTGTTTCCTTAATTAGATCAGCACCTGAGGGCCATTTTTATGACATCTGCTGCCCCAGCCACTTTGCTGTGGCATTAGCAATTACAAAGGTGTTCTTCGGCTCTCCTTTTCTGTTCTGTCATAATAACATTTTGTTTTTATTTTATTTTGCAGTATCCTTTGGTTGCTGATGTGGGAAATATCATTCATTCCTGTTGTTACTTTTTACTTTTGATTAATTTTGACTTAGTTATTAATTTTTATGGCTTATTTTTAATTCTTATACAGTGCCACCTTTTTGTGGGTGCCTTGGATTTTTTGTTCCACTTTCAGGAAGTAATGGCCCATTGCTGGGGAACTTGGTCCCAGAATTTTAATTACATCAGCTATGCTATGACCTAAAAGCCTGTTCTGTATGGTTAGTGGCATCCAAGATTGTGCGCATTCTTTAAAAGCATTTAGCAGCATTTTTTTTCTACACATCTTTTCA
This sequence comes from Erpetoichthys calabaricus, assembly GCF_900747795.2. Taxonomy (NCBI): domain Eukaryota; kingdom Metazoa; phylum Chordata; class Cladistia; order Polypteriformes; family Polypteridae; genus Erpetoichthys; species Erpetoichthys calabaricus. Next base: position 201,219,394 of record NC_041397.2, read on the forward strand.
CTGTTATTTCTTATTTAGGGTTTGGCACTTGGTAATATTTGGCTAAATAAAGAACAAGTCAGCAATGTTTTCTCACTACGAGTTAGTGTCTAGTGGTTAGGAGCCTGGTGCACGTTTAGTTTTCTGAAGTTGGACCCCTTGTTTGTGGTTTCAAGCATTTTTTTCATCTCCCAGGTCTTGAATCTCAATTGAAAATTATTGCTGTCACCATGTATCAGTACACCACGTTTTGTAAAGGTAGAAGTTTTCTAACCATTTAGTTTTGATTTTTTTCCAATCACCATATTATTTACAGATTTTTATTTTGGATTTTGGACTTTGGTTTTTCAGTTTTTTTTTGTTTTTTTTTGTTGTGTTTATGCATTTCATATCATTTTAATTATTTTCTTTGTATCTTTGAATCTTAATTTTGGATTTTCCAATCTTAGCTTTGATCTTTAATTATTCATTACATTTATATAGCGCTTTTCTCAGTACTCAAAGCGCTATCCACACAGGGAGGAACTGGGTAGTGAACCCACAATTTTCCACAGTCTCCTTACTGCAAAGCAGCAGCACTACCACTGCGCCACCTGTGAGGACTTTTGTATACATTGTTATTTATATTTTGATTCTTTTTTTGTTGTTGAAGCTCTTTTTTAATGCTGTAGAATAACTTTCAATTTATTATTACTAGCTTTTGTGTTGGACACAGAATTTTTAACTGGTTTAACTTTTGCCATTGAGGTAAATCATAAAAGCCTTTGGGACGGAATCTAGCTTCCAAAAACCCTGTATTAGAAAAGGCGGATTTTTGCTAATTAAATGAATTTACCTGTGTAGAACGATAGAAATCTGTGGGTTGATCTTTATTACTGCTAAATGTATTTAAGTTGCAGACATTAAAATGTCCTTGAGACACTTTTCGACATTTCTGGTTTCTCAGTCTTGTTCTTTTTAAAATTGTCTGAATGGTTGCTGCCATTTCATCCTTCAAGTATTGTCTCGCCTCTTTAATACCAGGTTTTTGCCAAAACCACCATCTGAGAAAAGACAGTAAGAATGAGGTGGGCTGGACAGCTTACATTGAGAGCAAATTGCGTAATTGTCTAATGCTACATACAGTAATTTAATTTTGTAACGGCCAACCCCTTACCCAGCCGGCAGCTACACCTCCAAGACGAATAACAATAATGAATGATATACGGAATGAATGATCGTGAATTAGAGTCCAGTTATAAAACTGTCCTGAAGACGGATGGCTGAACTAGAGATAAGTGAGTTGTTTGATTTTCCCGGCAATTGGAGCAACCTCACCGTGATTCCTTGGTGTGTGGTGGATGACGATCTGACTCCGGGGTCTCTGCAGATGAGGGATGGAAGACAGTCTGGCAAAATGAAAAACAAACTGGTGCAAAGGCATGATGTGAAAAAACAGCAGGTAAGTTGAATCCATGGTTGAAAAAAATGGTCTCCTTTCTTCTCTCCTTCTCTTCTCCTTTTCTTCCTCTTTCCTGATTGCTTAAATAGTCCTGTGATGGATGTAATTGATTAATAGTGAACAGGTGTTTTCCAGGTTTGGGGTTGCTGTCTCCTTCCATCATCCATCCCCCTTTACGTGGATGGCATTCACTGATACACACATAAACAGCAAACGGGACAATGGAAACAAGACCCACTCAGTACTAACATTTGACAACACTATAAACTATGAAGCCCTGCTACAATTTGATGCCTTTATCTCCCATCTAGTCTCATGGGTTTCATCCCAAAGCCAAAAAGGACTATTAAAGTAGTAGTCTCACCAAGCACCTCAGAAGGATAGCAAGAAGAAAACAGGATCTTAGTCATAGTGATTGGTAGTTAGCCCACAGAAAAACATTCAGAAATTCATAATCAAATACAGATAGCTCCACCACCTGCTCAATTAAAAGTAACCTGTATTAAAATAATGAGTATCCTGCCTTGATTTAAGTCCTGATAACAACTGAGGAACCCAGAGGTAAATGCTGTAAAATATTGCTCCTTGTATATTCATATAACCATCTTCATGCACTGGAACGATGATACAGCAAAGAATTTATAAGCTTGTCAGTGATTTTTAAATGGACCCTCTCATAAAATGCTAATATCATGATACTATGCTATTTTCAAAAAAAATGTATAAGGATGTAGGTATTTAAAGGTTAGAAGCTGGCAGCCTAACAGCATTTCCATCTGCACTCTAGATGAATGACAATCCACGATGTCTATTGTTCAGACATTGCTTTGTTATGTGAGTGCAGATTTTTTTCATTTTTATTAAATGATTACTCCGTATAAGCAGCACCACTGGCCTTGATCCATTCTTCTAGATTTGTGTTGGCTATAGACACTCACCCTTATTCTTTTCAAAAGTTTCTAACCAATTATTGCCATTTTTTTCTTCAAGTATAATTCCATCTTCTTTAATACCAATGTAATGTAAATTCTTTAAATATTCTAGGGCCAAAACCTCCATTTGATTGAAGATGGTCAGAAATTAATGGTTGGTCATTTGTAATTGAGGTCCGATTATATAATTACTTGGCAAATGAGTTTGCTTGTTTATCATAATCATCACTTTACCTATCAGTTAAAATACAATTTAATACTCATGCCATGCAATCTGGCCATTTTTTGAATAATCCAAAATGTACAAAGAAAAGTTAAAACTATATGACTGATATGTATATATTTCAAGAGATTACATATTAAATATGTTGAGAGCACTTTCAGACATTAAGCTGTTGAGATGGCTCAACTGAAAGTATGGATGTGGGAGAAGGACAGATCATTATTGCAGTTAAGAGAGTTAGCAACATTATTTCTAGTGGTGTTGTGGTATGTACTGAATTTTGGAAAAGCAGTCTTTTCAACAGAATGGGAAACTCATTTTTTGTACTTGTTAGTTCACTTACATTGTTAAAGTTGCAATTCTGCCAATATGTATAGTTAGCCTTTTGAAGTATGTAGTGGTCAGGTTCCAAGCTACTAAGCAGATTGCATTCTAGTCCAGTGTGTCATGCTATTAATACTGTAACTCCTCTACCATAATTGTACATTAGCCTATTTTATGGCAGGAACATAGCCTAGCTCTAAATAGGTGATCTTTCTCACTTGAATCTTTCAGCCTCTACTGATATTCACTTGTACTCTGAGAAAATTACTAACTCTTCACATTTTCCAAATTAAGAAATATGTAAAGAACAATTGGAACGTTTCACCACAGTACATCCATGTATTCATTTTTATATCCATTGTCAAAGACAAGACAAAGAGCCAAAATAAATATTTGGGGTAGCCACCCATATAAATTTTCCTGGATGTAAAATTATTAAATGGTGTAAAGTTGTGTACAGGTTTGAGTCCAAAACAGAACTGACTTGATGAGGCAAAGATGGCGGTTTTAAGCGAGAGCAGAGGAAGTGAGGTCATCATGACCAGAACAGGAAGTGAGGTCATCAGGGGCGGAAACCAGAAGTGACGTCAGTGTGGGCCAGGCAGAATTTCCAGCACTTGATCTGCAGTGGACAGAGAGAAAGAATCAGTACACTTTGCCACCCCTTGGTCTGGTGTGGAATTACCCTCATTCAAGCCCTTTAGCTGCCTCACGTGTGTGACACCATTTAATCCAAAGATGAGGTGTTTTGGGCCTTTGTTCCTATATATGGGTTTGGGTTTGTTCCTGTGCCAGTGACAAACACAAACACCATAAAAGGTTTGTAGATTTTGTGAGTGTGTGTGGGTGCCTCAAAAGGGCTACAGACAGAAGCATCATCACCATCGGCAGTAAGAGGGATTTCTAGAATGGTATCCATGTACCGCACTTGATCATGGTAGTGATTTGAGAACATGGTCAGAAATGAGCCCAAGAAAGGGTTTAAAGCCACCTCTGAGACAGAAAGCAGATAAATGCAGAGTCAGGAGGAGAGTTGATTGCAAACGTTTAACTTGCTGGATGATGTAAAGCAAGAGAAAAAGATGAAAATGAAGGGAAACTAGCATGCACTCATATTAAGGAATAGCATTTGAGATATACTGTATAGTAAAGGACAAGCCAGCCCACAAATAGTAAGGGATGGAGGATATGTTCACAGAAGGCCCAGACAGGCCTCAGATTATTGTTATTGCTCTATTACCATATTCCAGATTCCCCCTTTGTCTATCCCTTCCCATTCCTTATTTGTTCTAAAACAAATTTTGTTTCAGGTGTTGGTCTTGTTGGCATCATTCAAATTTTGCAGCACCTGGTATCTTCCACACCATTTTGGAGTTTTGAGGGACCATATCTTAGTGGCATGTGGAATAATTGTTGCTTTTCATGTGTAAGCCTTTATTTCCACAGACTACCCTTTTTAAAATGGATACTCCTAGCGAGACAATGTGCCATGTTACAAATTATGCACCATTTCAAGCTGGTTCAACAAACATGACTTGTGACTTCAATGTATTCCAATGGCCTGCACATCCAACCCAGATCTCCATCAAATAGAGCACCTTTATGATGAGGCGGAGCTTCTCAACATTAATGATTGGTCAAGAGATGTGACATGCAGTTGAGTCAACATAGACCAAATTCCCTTGGGAATGTTTCCAGTACCTTGTTGAATCTATGCGTTGAAGAATTTGGGGTGGTCTAAATGCAAAATAGAGTCCAACCCAGTACTACATAGGTGTACCTAAAAAAATGGCCACTCAGTATATACGTTGCAGTCTTAATGGCTGGCTACCAAGCCACATTCCGTCAACTTTTCTGTCAATTCCTAGGATAGGGAGCTTATCCTGGCATTAATAGTTATAACATAGAAACCAAGTCTGAATGAGATTGGGATGGGACAAAGAAAGATTAAAAAAAAAATCATCAAATGAAGAAAGCAAACACAGGAACAAAAAACGAGAATCAGTGGTAACCTTATGTCCTTCAGTGCACCAGAAAAGCATGAAAATATACTCCCTTTTCACTTTGTGCTCTTTTTTCCCTTCAAATCTCTATGATCCCTCACTGAGTCTCGATTCTAAACTGTTGTCTTATTAAAGGATTATGCAGAATGTGGCTTTCTAAGTGTATGAATGGAAGACAAGTGCAAGGCCCATGACTCAAGTCAGATGTCACCTAAAAGGCCTAAAACCACCTTTTGGCATCATAATGCACTGTAACACATAACAAAAGGAAGGATGAAGACTAGGCCAAAGCCAGTTTCCTCCCTCATTTGTCTGAATTTAATTCCACACGTAAGGCTATTCTAAAGATACCTGAGGTACATGATTAAACCAAAGCTACCTATAACACTTTAAAGTCTCACTAGCAGCATGAGACCTCTTTAAGGATGACTTTTGTCAGGTCTTTGTTGGCTCTCCTGGTGCACTTTTGCCCTAAGGGACTTCTGAGTAAATGAAGCATCCATTCATCTATTTTCAAACACTCTTAATCCATCATTCTGAAAGTATGTATGTATTAAAAAGATTAAACTCGAAACAGCCAAACAACATATGACTTGCCCATCAATCATTAGGGCCGATAGACTATTAGGAATTCATTTGTTTGCTTCCAGAATTTTTTACCTATTAGCTCTTCAATTGTTTTTGGATATCAGATATGTACGGTGCATCAAAGGTGCTGTTTTCCTTCGTGCTGTATACTAATTATTTAAAAAAAAACAATATAATTAAAAACACAAGTACTGGAGATGGATTAGTAATACTAAGATTGGTGTTAATTTATTGTTTTAAGATATGCCTTTTAATATCCCTCTGTTTTATTTTTTTTTCCCGCTGAGTCATTCCTGGCAATATTGGGCACAAGGCAGGAACCAAATCCAGTCAGTCACAGGCAGAATTTCTAATTCAGAAGGATTCTGACCTTCACATTTTTGAGAAGTGAGGGGAAGCTCAAGTACACAGAGTAAAATCAGAGTGTGCACAGGGAGAACATACAAACTCCACACAGGAGGTGAGCAGTAGTCACACTCAGTCTCCTGGAGCACTAACTCATGGGCCACCTGCTTACAACAAAGGGGTTGATCTGCTCATTATAACGTAACATTTACAAACTTGCATAATCCAGATCAGCACTACAAGGGCCTTAGCCTATAACAGCATAAGGCAAGGACAAGCCGTGGGAAGGGAGCTAGAGCATTGCAGGCACAACGGGACAATTTCAAGTTGCCAGTTACCCTAAAACATGCTTCTTGTGCTATGTGGGAAGAAGACGAGAGTACCTGAAGGAAAATATGTATAGACATGGGGAGAATGTGCATAATGGCCAGAACAATGAGCAGTCAATGCATATGACTCTGTTTCCATTATGTAGCAGCAATTAGCACTGTGCTATGCATGTCCAAAACAATCCTTTACAACATGCTCAGTAGTGGATAGGGACATGAAAGCATAAGGTAACTGGCTAAGTCTTCTTTAGTGATTCACTCTGTAAAATTCAGGAAATCACTAACCCTTCAATTAAAAATAAAGAAATCTATAAGGCACACCATAGAGTGGTAACCCTGATCTTTTTATTTTGATAAAATAACACTTTTTCTCTCTCATACTGTAGAATTGCAGTAATATTCTGCAATATTGTTTGTTATGTTAGGGTTCAATAACAAGTTGCTTTCCCAGAATATGTTCATAAATAAAGTCAAAAACACCCACATATAGGAAGTAGTTTGTTAAAAAAAAACAAACATCCAGCCCTCACACTTCATTCGGACATCTATCCTTCCTACAATATGCACATTATAAAATGCAGTGGTGTTCCCAAGGTACTTGTTTTGTTCACTGCCAGCAGGGATAGCGAAGAGTGAGCTCTGCACCTTTAAGGCTGTGAAGAGTTAAGGCAGTTGCAGAAGCCTCGGAGAGGGTTATTCTGTAATGCTCAGAGGCAGAGAGGGTTAGCGCAGGGATCAATGTGATTAAAACAGCAGTGGGAAGATGTGCTTGCTTGCTGCCTGTTGGATGGAGAGAGGTGGAGAAGGAGGCTTGAGTCTTAAGTCTGATTATTATTATTACTACCACCGTTGCAGATCATCTTTATTTTTTTCTTTTTCTTTTTTAGTAATGTGTTGATTTTTTTAAACAATTATCTGTGATTTGCATTTTCTCTACACTTCGTTTTCCGCAACTGCAGTTCGTTTATTTGGGAATCGCTTTGTGCATGAAATAATAAATCACCTGTGTCAAACCGCCTGGAACTGCCTCCTCTTTAAAACCTGCTTCCTGAGTCAGAAACACACCTGGGCTTTCCGGCAGAGCAAGCCGCCTCCTATCATCTCCCGAGCATCTTTTCTGAAGCAGGCAGGAGTAAAGCAGGAGAGAAGAGAGAGAGATCAGGAGCGGAGCAGAGTTAGATCACAGCTCTGTAGAAGACAATCAGAGACGCACATACATTCTCCGGAGCGCACAGAGAGAGGAGGGGAGACTCGCAGACAGCGCTGCCAGCCAAAGCTGGACTGATTTCCCCGTAGCTTACAGCTTTGTAACCTTACAAGTAGCACACTGAGGGGAAAAAGAAGAAAGGGGGGAAAAAGACGAAATTCTGCAGCACCCAGGCAACACAACAAACGAACAACTATTCAAATTCAAGTCGGTATTTAATTAACGAGGATAAAGTGTGCAGAGGAAAAAAAAAAAAATAATAATAATATTAAAATAAAAAAAAACCTTATTGGGAGGATTGAAAGGCGCAGGGCATGTGGATATTGGCTATTATCTTTTTCCAGAGCATCTTGAATGGTGAGTTTTTTTTTTTTCTTTTGGTTTAACTCCTTTTAATCAAACCACTTTTCAAATGCACATATGTAATGCCTGTTTCCTGATTGGAGGTATTTAATACAATATTTGCTGGAAGGTGTGCTTCTAAAATTGCACTGTTGCAATTGCTTCTAGCGGCACGCAGGGAGCCTTGGAGAAATGGAAAAGAGCGAGGGAGGCTGGAATCGCATTGTAATCATTTAAACTAGCTTAGCGAGTCGCATCACAAAGCCACAGATCACAATTACTGGGAACAACCTGCGTGCGCAGCCCGCTGCCTGCATTTGTCTTTGATGGTGTAAGTTTAATCAAACATTGATTGCACACCTATACCTGAAAATATTTACTTATTATAAAAAAAACACAGAAATTCCGATTATGCATATTTTTTTTTTAAAGAAAAGAAAGCATGCAAACAGCATTGTGGAAGCTGTAGAAGACAGACAGACTCCATTTAGACACTGAAAAAGTTCCTAATCCAATATAATAAATAACCAAGGTATCTGATTTTGCATGATGTCATGTTTACGTCAGCGTCAAACTCTGGTGCGACATTAATGTGTGAGAGTTTTATAATTAGCTAGCTCCAATTTGTGATACACAAATACACGCACTTGCATATAGTATTGTGGGGATGCTATTATGTTATGAAAAAATACTGTAAATGAATAAGCTCCTAAATATGTTATTACTCAGCAATCCAATTAAACTGGATTAATGTGAAATAAGAGAGATTTTATCAATATGTGCATAGTTTTACCTATGCATTTATTTACACTTCTGCATATATAGTGAGCTTATCTATTTAAAAAAATGTTAATTCTGTAAATTCATTAGACAGATTTCTTCAGTATATCTTGAAAATGCATCTTGGTGCATTCATATATTCCTAATGAACTTATTGGTTTTTTTTTATACTGTATAGCTGCGTTTGTAGCAGTGAACCTTTTCTAATTTTTGCCAAAAAGGTTAAAAATGAATAACCTCTGCATTACACAGAAGACATTTCCAGAGGTGAATGCCTAGTATGCCTCCTCAGTGAGCGCTCAGATAGTGACAACTACCCTAATTAAGAAGATCTTAAAGGGAGGAGGGAGGGGTGATGTTGTCTAGGTTGGTGATGGTGTGTGTGTGTGGTTAATCTCATGTTACCTTCCTTATTTGTGTAGAATTTTATTTTAAATGATAAATCCAAATCACCTTGAAATGGAGCAACTTTCATACCCCTCAATAGGTTTATCTGAATACAAAAACAGTTTAGCCAATTTAGCATAATGCACAGGGATATTTAAAGGAAAGATCCATGAATAGAGAGACCTGGTAGATAGGCATTAACTGGTTATGTTCATAAGGTGGGGCGAAGGATTCTCTCCCAAGATATTAATAAAAAAACATGGCTACACTGGTGACAGATGAGTTGGAAACCCTGAGGACCACATTTTGCAATCCTGATTTAGTATTATAATTCATTTTTTGACACTGCACATAGAAATTATTAACCGGTTGGAAAGGACAGGCTGGAATGAAGGACAAGGAAAAGAGGGCAATATGCTTTATTTTGCACAGAGCTGAATCCATGGAGGAAGATAAGGATGGGTGGTGGAAGAGAGTGAAATGCTTTTTTTTTTTTTTTTTTTTTTTAACACCTTGAGGGACAATCATTCATTCCTGTTGTACTCTGTATGTAAATTTTCTTGTGTGTGAGGGGGGAGAAAAAAAAAAAAACATGATGGGCCAAACATTCCTTATGATACGCATCTGTTTAAAGTTGAACAAGAAACAACTGCAACCCCCTTCCTAAAGAACCATATTGTACTCTTTAGAAAAGAAGTCTGCTATCATCCATCTAATTAATTGCTGCTAAATGAATACTCGTTGCGCAATTGATGTCACCTTTTTTTTTTTTTTTTTTTTTTTTGGGCAGGCCATCTTTCATGTAAAACAGACCTGAAAGATGTATAGGTTGTTTTTATCCTAATTATAAAATGCATTTATTGTGTTTAATTAATGGACACCTGTTTTTGTAACATGCAGAATGAAAAGTTCATAATTGCATGTTGGAATAGTACATCTTGCACTTAAAAAAAAAAAAAAAAAGAATACAGTGATCAAAGTTATACAAAGGGATAATAGGTTTCTTGCATTTTTAACTTAATATGGACAATGGCTGAATCAGTCTTGCACACTCCCTGTCAAATGGCAGTGTTGTGTAAGAAGCGAGTTCTAGAAAAAATGGAGCTCGTAGGATTTCATGCTGCACATTTTTCCGTGTTGTTTACACCAAGGACATTAAATGATGGCATTTTTTTTTTTTTTTTCATCAAGCTGTACCATACAGCTAGTTGGCTGACCGGGAAGTGAAGCATATTTTCTTGAAAGACCATTTCATTTTTACAGTATTTATTTAAACTTACAAATTCTTGAAAGCTGTAATCCACCATGGGGTGGGGTAGGGTGAAAATGAATTGGTGTTACCGTTGTGCTTTTTTTTTTTTTTTTTAAATATTTTGTACTTTTTGTCTCTTTAATGGCTTATATCATGCATTTTTATATTTTGAATTGCTAATAACAACCATTGTTGGCTTTTAAAGTATTTAGAAAAACCTCTAGCTTATTGATTAAAAACGAATTAGACTGTCCGCATTGTGCTTATTTGCTTGTTTTATCTGCTGTTACATATCAGGCTGCAACAGTGACATGGCCAATTGAGTTAGAAATCTACTTTTTATACTGGTACTTTCCAGATGCTTGACACAGTTGAGTGTAGATGGTCTTGTGATGGCACAGATTCTGAAGGAATTACCTCATTTAACATACAGTAAGTCATCAGAAGAGATCTCGTGTATGTGCACCACAGGCTGCCTTTGCTTTCATTTACTGTGCCTGTGTGTCTACTAAAGACATTTTGTTCTTTTCACTTGTCTGTTTTTATTTTTTTTTTGCCACCATTATGTGTGTAGTAATACTGACCACCAAATCAGGTTCCAAATACTTGTATTTTCTCATATCTCATTTTAGGATTTAAAATCTGAACCATTTCACTTCAAATCAAAAATAAAAGTATCTGTTTTCTTCCCTTTCCTCTGTTTTCACTCTGCCAGATAAACCATTCAGAAGAATGGATTGTGCTTTGATGTAATTCACCAGGCTCAAGACCCACTCAAAAATGTGCAAGTTTTCAGTTACAGCTCAGGATTATTATTTTCTTTTTAAATCTATATCTCATTAATCTTTTTTTTCCCTCCTAGAAAATGTTAGTCTGGCAGGTTTTCATTTTGGTAGGCATGTGTGTTGCTCGGTTAAATGCCATATTCTCTGAAGCAAGGTTATTTTTCAGCGCTCACCCTGTAATAACAGCAAAATGACCTTTACCTAGTTATTACATGATCTTATTTTTAAGTGTTCCTAATGGCAGGTACACCCCTTTGAAATTCACTTTTTCTGATGACAAAGGGTCTTTATAGAAGCCTGCTTTTCTCCTCAAAGTTGGTATTACCTTGTGAGTGCCAATTATTTTGTCATAATGAGTGCTCCATTGTTCAATACATTATGTGGTGCTCTCTTCTATTTTTAGCACATTTTCATGTAACAAAGGGGATGCACTTGTGTCAGAGGAGGCAAGTAAACGCAACTGACTTTAGAAATGATGGGGTCTTTTGACATGCAAAGCTAAATTCGAAGCACGTTTTTGTTATTTAATAATATTATAATTAGAAACACAAAATTCTCTGCACTGTAGGTGGAAAATGGTTTCTTTAAGAGAAAGAAAACCCAAAGAGAGAGTGTGCATAAATGGCAGGGGTCAGGTACAAAGTCTTGAAAAATAGAATAACATGGTTTGGGATCATTGTATGCAGTAGAGAAGATGGCTGTCGGTACAAGGGAAAAGATTTGGAAGAAGGATGTAGACTTGAGGGCAAGAAATTCAAAGGTGCTGGGTCTGAGGACATAGGATGTTGCAGACAGAGATAAATGGAGATGCAGGGTCCAAATGGCAGAGCCCTAACAGCTGAGAAGTGGTTTCAAGTAAAGGTTGAATATAGCATACAAGGTTATTCAAATAATGGCTGCATAAAATAGACACAAGTTCTGATCTGTTTCTAATTTGTGTATATAACTTCCTCTTTGATAGGATGCAGATTATGTACTAACATTATTTTCCATAAAGGTTTTCATACAAACCTGTAGTGTTTTATGATGAATGATCCCTATGAAGGAATAATTGTAGGTATATTTTTTATGCTATATACAATATTTTAGGCCACAAGAATGCAATATATTTGGATTTTTTTATATTAATGTATTATAAAATGCCATTTATATCTGTATAGACAGAATTCATAAAGGTATTTTGAAGGCCATGTCAAAGGTTAAAGAAAGTTCCTGGTTACCCAAAGTCCAGTATGATTATGTGCAACATAGCAATCAATTTTGTAGTAAGCTTGTAGGGTTGCATAATGGCATATTGGGTAGTTCTGTGATCTGGGTTGGAATGCCACATCTAGTCATTGTCTGTGTGTGTGTGTGTGTGTGAAACACGTTTGGACATTCCCAACCATATCTGAACAGGTTTTCCTCCTGCCTCCTCAAAGATTGGGTTAAATTGGCTTTTCTAAACTCTGTGTGTGTGTGTGTGTGTGTGTGTGTGTGTGTGTGTTTGTATATATGAGTAGGCCCTGGACTTATATCCTATCCAGGGTTGTTTGTTGCCTAGTAAACAGCATGGCCCTGATGTGTCTAGCCCCAACCCTGCCTCGCTCCGGCAACTGTGAATTGAACTAAACAGGTTTGAGGTTGTTGTGCATGTGGTACTCTGGCTTTTTTTAGATTTGAAGGTTAACTGTTTTGAAATTACCAATATGGTGGTCAATTGAGAGCAGTACTGCTTTTTAACTCCACAGGGTTCAGCTCAAATGGTTGTTGCATTATCCATGTGCAGATTGCTTGTCCTCCAGTTGTGTGCATATAGTTTACTCCAGTTTTGTTCACACATAGCAAAGGTGTGTGTGTGTGTTGGGTGGGTGGTTCAATGGCAAATCTGAACTGGCTCCACTAAAATGAGCACAAGTATTTTGGGGGTATGCTTGTGAGAGTGAGTTAGATAGGATTGATTCATGGCCAGTGATTGTCGTCCGACCTTGTGACACTGAACTGGGTTGAAATGGTCTGAAAATAAATTATACTTGTATGCAATCACAAAGTCATATATACACGTCTTTAAAACCTACTGTATGCTTATGTTTTCAGCGACAAGTTTAGTGTACAAGGCGAGTCTTCTGATATGATCACATGAATATCAAGCACAGCAAGTGAATGAGATTTCCAATATTACAATAATGCGATTTCATAGTAGGATTCATTATGGGGAGATTGGTAATTCAAGGGATTTAATTGGCAAGGCTGTGATTGGTACAGAATGTAGTGAGCAGGAACACTTCATGGAAGGCCTAGAAAAAAGATTTGTTTTGCAGAGCAAAATTGGCTTAAAATGGGTCTAAAGCAACTGGAGACTGGATTAAGAAATAACAATTATCTTGGATAGAAGATTTAATCAGTTAAAGGTGAGCACAGTAAGAAGCATACATTTGCAATAAGGAAACAATTTGCAGTAAGGGATGTGTTTTATGTGCAAAACCAGGCACTCTCTTTGACCCTGAGCACTTAAATTGACACTTTGTTTTCAAGGTATTCCTAGATAATGACGTTTGGCTGATGTGTAATTGTAGCTCTGGATGGCCGCGCTGCATTATTGCCATCCTCTTGCAGTCTGCCTCTGTGAATCTTTACAAATCCTTAGACATCAAGACCACCATTTCAGGTTTATGATTTTTTGCATACAGCAGAATGTGAAATAATTAAATTGACTGAATCTAGGGGTGGTTTTTATTGTCATAATAAAGTACAATATTGCCCGCATCACCATCATCCATGATAGTTGACTAAAGATCTTGAAATCTGTTTTTCCCTGATGATCCTGTTAGTACATAACATGGATATGTACAGTAAATCTGTAAAGCACCTTCTGTTCTCATACGTGAAACTACTAAAACAACTGCTGTTGTTTAAGATTGTTCTTTTATGGTTGTAGAAATGCCTAGATCCTTATTCCTGTATCATTTTGTTTACATAGTATATGAGGATATTATCCATTAATGGAGGCATGAGAAACCTTTAATATATTTTTGAACGTATGATCATGTCGGGCGGCACGGTGGCACAGTGGGTAGCGCTGCTGCCTCGCAGTTGGGACACCTGGGGACCTGGGTTCGATTCCCGGGTCCTCCCTGCGTGGAGTTTGCATGTTCTCCCCGTGTCTGCGTGGGTTTCCTCCGGGCACTCCGGTTTCCTCCCACAGTCCAAAGACATGCAGGTTAGGTGGATTGGCGATTCTAAATTGGCCCTAGTGTGTGCTTGGTGTGTGGGTGTGTTTGTGTATGTCCTGCGGTGGGTTGGCACCCTGCCCAGGATTGTTTCCTGCCTTGTGCCCTGTGTTGGCTGGGATTGGCTCCAGCAGACCCCCGTGACCCTGTGTTTGGATTCAGCGGGTTGGAAGATGGATGGATGGATGGATGGATGATCATGTCATTTTTATTGTGGGCCAAGTGTGTTTGATCTTGACAATTGGTTGCAAAACATAAATTCAACTGTTGTTGACATTACTTCACTAATCTCATTTTTACTGTATACTGTACTAGTTAGACTGTTGCATCAATGTACAGTACAGTATATAATTTTATATAGAGAAAATCTTGCACAATACCTAAAGTTACCTAGGGTATCTTGTTGGTGTTTTGTTTATGAGGTCTGATAATTTTTTTCTATTTGTTTATGAAGGTGTCTTCAAAGAAAATGACCCTAGTTTAGATGCTTCCTAAGGAGGCAGTTGGCTCAGTGGTCAAAACCTGCTAAATCTCTTCAAATGATTCAAAGTTAACACTGTTCTTCTGAATCTTTAGCCTTAAAAAGGATAAGAATATGTATAGGATAAAATCAGAAAGGTAAAAAGGAGACTGGAAAATGATGCTGTCTGTCCAGTGGAAGGCCATATGTAAGCATTGTATTTTTGCATTCGATATCCACTTTTTGGTGAAAATTTGGAAGAACATAAACCTTTTTCAGACTAGGCCTTCCAATTGTGTTCTGAAGTATGGTGACCACAGTATTCTTTGGTGAAGTAAATTGGTTACAGTATTATTCAACACTGAATATTTCAATCTCTTATACTTCGTAGTTGAAAATCCATCCATCCATTATCCAACCCGCTGAATCCGAACACAGGGTCACGGGGGTTTGCTGGAGCCAATCCCAGCCAACACAGGGCACAAGGCAGGAACCAATCCTGGGCAGGGTGCCAACCCACCGCAGGACACACACAAACACACCCACACACCAAGCACACACTAGGGCCAATTTAGAATCGCCAATCCACCTAACCTGCATGTCTTTGGACTGTGGGAGGAAACCGGAGCGCCCGGAGGAAACCCACACAGACATGGGGAGAACATGCAAACTCCACGCAGGGAGGACCCGGGAATCGAACTCAGGTCTCCTAACTGCGAGGCAGCTGCGCTACCACTGCGCCACTGTGCCGCCCATAGTTGAAAATGTAATGCCCCAATATCATTTAGTTGCAGTGGTCTAACACTTGGAAGAGACTTTAGTATATAACATGAAAACTTCGATCCACCTATCAGTTTTTTTCATTCATTTACTTAATTACAAGGGTCTTCAAGCCATAACCTTTCATGGCAGCATCAAGGACAAAACAGGAACTAACTGTGGATGAGGCCACTGCCTACTATAGGACACACTTCTATACCCCCTTACACCAGTGGACTTTAAATTTTTTAATCAAACTAAAGTAACATAGGTTATGTTGTGTGAGTAAACTGGAGTGCCATGCCTGGGGAGAACATGTAAACTCTACATAATACATCATCCATGCTGGTAATTTACACTAGTGAACATGTAGACCAGATGTACTATCTGTTATGCCATCCTTCTTAAGTTGTATATATTAAAAATAGACATTTTAATTGTAAATCTAACATAGTTTTAGCTTCCTGCATTACTTTATGGGCTTTTTGATGCCTTTTTTCCAATATACATTAACTTTGTTAATGTGAGATGGAACATTTTTCTTTTAATCAGAATGGAGAGAGCGAATGAGGGAGAGAAATGTGAACAATACAGCAAGCAAATTTAAAAAAAAAAATCCTGTAGTTGAAGTTCAATATAATGTGCTGCTTTACCTGGAAGGAATGATGGGTCAGCACCAAGTGAGCCTGCCAGCAGAAATGCAAAACAAGCAAGGAAGAGAAATCAAACGCTCATACATTGCTAGTAATGGGGAGAAGCAAGAAACCTAGATTTCCATGAATAAGTTTTTAGATGAAAGATGAACAAAACAAAATGCTCTGCATCACATTTTGGTTTGTTAGAGCATTATAGTTCAGTAGGAATGGTTTTAAGCCTGCAAAATAGCCATTTCGATGACAAACTATAGTATCTAGCAATATCATAAAGCCAATGGTAAAGTCTATTTTTCGAAATCCCTCGTCATCCAGTAAAATGTTACAGGCAACCAGGACACATACTGTCAGCTCCGAGTAAGGAGCATAATTTGACCCAGGGTGGGACACAGTCATCCATGAAGACTGGACCAATCTAGAGTTGCCATATTTGTGGACAGTGGTAGAAAACTTGTGCAGCCCTGGCGAGAATATGCAGGAATTGGTAGAACTGCTTGAGGTGGATACAAAATTATCCGAATTTTCTTAACAGTTTCATTTTTAAAGTATTAATAGTAATAATTTTCCAGTAATACACTATTAGTTCTATCAAATGCTTTTAATTGGAAAGCCAGTCACAGATTAATTAACATACTTATGTAAATCCTCTAAAAGGAATATAAAGAGCATGTTTAACTCTTGCCATGTATGTAAGAAATTAATTAACCTTTAAAAAAATATAAACAGTAAAGTTATATACAGTATATATATTAAACCAGTGCCTTATATAGGGCCTTCCTATAGCAAAAACAATCCCAAGGCAGTTTGAGGACACATTCATGAATTGACTATCCCTGTGTATTTTTTTTTTTTTTCCCCCATTATTAAAGAAAGCACTTTTTTTATCACTGAGCATTGAGTTAAAAGCATTCTGGTTAAGATGTTGTCACAAAAATGACCATAAAACGCTGAGAAGTTTTGAGGCAACCACCCATTAATTTTTTCCTGCTGCAAAATTGATTCCAAAGAACAGACGACAGAGTCCAAAACAGAACTAACTCATTATACACAAGATGACAGCTTTAAAGGCCAGTAGAGGAAGTGATGTCATCGGGACCGGAACCGGAAGTGATGTCATTGGCTGCCCCAGATCCGGGCAGGATTTCCCTAGAATGGTCTGCAAAGATCAAGAGGGAGAATTAGTGCACTTAGCCACCCCCTGGTCCGGCGTGGAATCACATGTACTCAAGCCCTTTAGTTGTCTCCTGAACACGCGTGTGTGACAATGTCTATTAATTAGCAATACTTTATATTGCTCTTAAAGCTTTATATACTATGACCTTTGCTATTCATTGTGGAACAGGTAAAAATATCTAGCTGCAACCCTGTTACAAAACATGCATTTGTCACAGTCCATTAACAAGCAATACATCATTATTGTGAGGACTTCAGATCCCCTTTTGGACATTAAAAAAATTCTACAAATGATTACTTAAGCATTTTATTTTTATTATACATTTTAAAATGCAGTGATTAATAGAATGACAATTTTTAGCTGTTTATGTAAATACAGCAAATCCTGGCAGAACTGAGTTCAAGTTTGGAAGAAGATGTTTCATCAAAGAGCTAAACATTGCACTACTGTACATTGTAAACAGTATACTGTAAAATATCAGTCATTGCGATCTTAAAAATAAAGGGACTTAACCTTATGAAATACAACAAGACCATTGAAGTTAAATGCCTTTCTGTTCACTGTATACATTTCTAATTGGAATGTGCAGACTGTTTATGGCATTAGCCAAATGAAACCCATGATTTTGAAACTGAATCCAGCTTTAGCATCCTTTAGTAACACTAACTTATGATGGAATATTTAACTACCTTCCCCACTCATCCCTAGGAAATTTTAATCCCCATTTCTATCCAGTAATTTAGATGAACAGCTGACAATGTGAAATAAAGCATTTTCCTGAAAACACATGTTCACCAGTGAACACTCATATTCCCTCTTGTGTGTTTAAATGGATATGGATATACGTGTCTTTGAACACACAGCTAATCAGTGGAGGACTATTGTAAGTGACATAGGTGCTCATAGGTGACATATGGCTGATGATTTGGTTGAACTGGTGTCAGTCAGATCTTAAAATATGCCTTATCAAGTGTGTGTGGATATCAAATTATAGAACTAACATAACAGGAATGAAAAACTGCTAATTGTGTTTTTTTTTCTTGTATTTGAGGATGTTCTCAGTAGACTAATGTAGCTTTGATTAAATAAAAGTATTGACTTTGATACAAATTCCACACAAGTAACAAATGTGTTTGATTTATACAATACATTTTTAATTAGATACATACAGTGCTGATTTGCTCAGTATTACAATTATCGTCTCATAAGGGGTAGCATGCTGGGACAATATTCATCACTTTTGCCTCATGGTTCAGATGTCTCTTTTGAATCAAGTCTAATTGTGTGTGTGTGTGTGTGAAGTCTGAACATTGTCCCTGCATCTCCATGGTTTTGACTTGCTGTGCTCAGATATCCTCTTGTATTATAATAGATGGGCAGGTTTATTTATTCTTAAATGGCCATGCATGAGTGAGGGCATGTACCTTGTGCTGAACTGTTGTCCTACCCAGAACTGGCTTTAATATAGTACATAATATTCATGTAAATACCAGAAAATCTAAGTGACAAACATTTGGAAAAAAATATATATGCAGCCGAAAGTCAACAATGTGAATAGAGATCGCTCTTTCAAAATCTTTGCAGCACTTGCTGAAATACTACTACTATTAAACTGAGTAAATCCTATGAGAAGTGTTTTTTTTTTTACTGTATCAATAAGCTTTGAAAACCTTTTGATTAAACAATCCACTTTTGTCTTATACATTACAGTTCATAGAACACATCACCAAAAAGTGTTTTAAAAAGCAAACAAGACTGAATTTTAAAATAAACAGTAAACCACTTTCTGTTATGTTCAAAAAGGGCATCAATTTACATAAATTAAATACTGAGTGGTCCAGTGGAGTAGATGCAGATACTGGAATGCAGAAATATAAACCAACCCTGTAATGAAACAGTAAGCCTTCCAGTTGTGAATCGCTGCTGTTCTGAATACAAAATGTTGAGTGTGTTGGGTTAGACTCCCATTTAGCAATTCTAGTTTACAGCACATTATTCCATATCATGCCAAGTGTGCCAGATGCTCTGGAACCCCCCTGGTCTCACTGGACTAATTACCTTAGCAAAGATAGTGCAGGCTTTTAAAGTCCACCCTGCCTGGAAAAAACCTACGAGTGACTGTCTTCTGAGGAGAAGAAAGAGCTAATGCAGATGAGAGTAATGATGTGGTATTTGCTGATGTAAAGATTTATTGTGGAGAAGGAGAAAAATGTATATTTGGCAGAACTCACAAACTGTGTAAATGACTTCCTCAGGGTAACATATTAAGTCTAAAGTGCGAATTGAACTTGGACTTCTGGGGTTTAAAGTGTAATGCCCCAGTCACAACTCCACTATGCCTGCTTGATATCTTATTAGCAATGTTCTTTGTATTTGCAAATTTTGGTGTTATCAAAATATTGACATTTTAAGAAAAACCCTTCAATTTTCTTGTTGGGCAAAGAGTAAATGTCTAATGTTGCCTATAAAGTCATATTCTGTTTTAGGTTCATAGATCTACTTCTTTGCTCTCTAGAATTGTGAGTAGAAAAGCCTACCGTTAGGACTGTCTTTATTTCCTTTGGACTTAGTAGATTATGACAAATGAAAATTATAAAGAGATTGCTGCAGGAAGCCCTTATCAAAGTGTGGTCAGAACATTTTAACAGCTTTTGGGCTTCAGTCTATAGGTTGTTTTTACTGAAACAGCTTAGACCTATATCTTCATCTGACATTAAATGAGTTTATTTCCCCTTGACAAGTTGCAGCATAAGGTACCTTACTTTCTTTTGCTGCTGTTTTTTGCTTTAAGTGTTAATGTTGATTGAGACCCAAAATTAAAAAGAAAAAAATGCTTCTAATGAGCTAGGAAAACACTACTGTAGTACTGACAAACACATGCAATACAATATTACCCATAAGTAATAAAAGTGATGCTCAGTAGTTTTTGAAGTTTTGACTGAATAGATCATGACTGCACTGTTTATGCAAGAAACCTGTAGATAGGATGTCTGTCTACTATCTGCGGTGTTGTGTGTGTGTGTGTGTTTTTTGTATTTTTTTTTCTTTTATATGTGAACATCCAACTGGATGTAATATACGGTATGTAGTGAAGGTAGTCTGGTTGTAATAGAGAAAAAAATTTTTAGATGAGCAAGTTCAGTGGAATTAAGGATTTGCGGAAGACAACGGGATGAAAAGTCTAATGTGAAGAGATAATTATGCAATTTGCAATCCCATTTTCTGTCTACTTTTGTACTTTGGTAATGGGTAATGACTTGAAGGGCACAAAACCCCATGGTTACTGCTGTCAGAAGTAAGTTGGCTGATTTAGATAATAACATAAAAGACCTACATTAGCTTATTTGTAAGTAGGGCAAATGGGTCTAGCAAGGAATCATTCATCACGTGGCTGGTTAGTAATTAGCCCAGCTAGAATTCTTGAGCTTTTCTGGAGAGGCGACAGCATTATAAAACATCTTTACTTGCCACCATCTTATTAAAAAAAAAAAAGTACTTCAAAAGATAGTATCCAGTTTCAGTTAGACATTAACTTCATTTTACTGAAATTCTTTTCAAGAACAAATGAATCAAGAGCACTTCTAACATTGTGCTCAAACTACTCATTTATATTTTGATATGTTAATGAACAATTTGATTATGAGTAAGTTAAGATGATGACTTTGAAATTTTTTTTTTTTTTATTTTAACAATAATTGGCCTGAGGTCATTGCCTTCCAAAGTACTGTATTATTCTGAGACATGCTTAATTCAGTTTGTGGTCTGTCCTGGCTTCTTCTGGAGCAGGGCCCAAGTTAACTCTAGGCAGGGTGTCATTCGTCAACGAGCCCACTTATTCTCACACTTACAGAGGTCAAATTTAGAAAGCCCATCTTGAATGTCCTTGAAATAGTGTGAAGGATGCTAAAGTACTTGGATTTTATGTCTTCTGCTATTTATAATTAAAGTGATATCAAGAGAGATGGCATTCACTTATTTGAACCAGTCTAGTGCTATTACCTGTATTCTGTTACCTGATCCAATAACATTTTTGTTTACTACTACAATGAAGGAGAGTACTGGATTACTACTCTTCCTAACTGGATTAGGTGGAATCTACATTGGAAACTGTGCAACAGCACTGGTGAGGACCTGATTTTACAGACCAGTCAAATTATAAGGTCTGAAAAAGAAAGCTCTAGAAGTAAGATTTAATTTGCTGAAACAGTCTGTTTCAACAAATAAATGTGACTAAATACCAAGTGAAGAGTTTTATTTATTCATGTAAATAGCACTTTTATTACATATTATTCCTGATTAGAAGTGTTGCTTCACGACCATATTTGTTTTAACATGCTTTATGCCTTTATTCATTTTGACTACAACCTTGACCAATAAACAAAATAATCCTGAAGTGTGTTACAAAGGTATTGATGTTTCATGCAGTATTCTGTCTGTATAGGTTTACTAAGAATTTATCATATTTTTTTACATATTAAAATATGTACATGCATCTAAGACAGTTTGCAATCATATATTAATTAGGAAGAAATGTGCATGATTTTTTTTTTTTTTTTTTTTGCTCTGTTTGTTTGCTTTTCGGGTTAATCGGTCAGTCAAATTTACTAAGCTGGATCGGGGTACTTAACCTGCTTTGACTTTCTAAGTTAAACCTATTAGATTATGCTTCTGAGATTTAGTGCCACCTTATGTTACCGCTTAATTTTAAATGTTACTATTAGAATGAAACTTAAAGAATAGCATGCTTGAGGTTCTATAAGAAAAACAAATGGCATGATTGAAGGATAGATTTGCTTTAGTTTTAGAATGTTATCAGGTAGAGATGGACTTCTTCTGGTTAAATGATTGTGATCTGGCTTGATTTTAACAAATGAAATTACTTCTTAGTCGTAGGATTTTTTTTTTAATCCTATTTGGGTAAAGACAGTAGTATGCATGTTGATAAAAATATGGAAATAAGCATTAATCATGGGATTATGTTCTTGTGTTGAAGGGTAGGAAAAAGGCTATACTGCACATAATTACTAACAGAAGTGGTGACAATTATGACAAAATGGAAGAAACGAATCTGCACTCCATCTTGGCTAAAGAAGAATGAGTGAGCTGATGTGAACCATTATAAGCTAGAATGTGGAAAAGGGAAAAGTAAACCGAGAAACTGACATCGAGCCAGGAAACAATGATAGCTTAGGTTTTCTGTTTGTTCTTTAAATCTTTATCAAGGAAAGCTTATTGAAGAAAACTGGGACATTGATTTGATTTACATTGCACTTGAATGCATATTTTCACCTTTTTATGCCTCCATCAGACTAAGACAATATAATTGTGCACACTCTCTGACAAAATAGTTTCTACCCAAGGTGCAGTACTGCATTGTGGCTGCTCTGACATTTATATCCTCTGCGTATGAGTGGTTAAGAACAATGAATGGAAGATGGCCAACACTGCAATTTTGTCAGGTGTCCTTTGTCATTGTATGTCAGTAAGGTGAATTAATATACTGTAAGGCATAAATGCAAATTCAGCAATGGATACTGTCACTTCCAGAGCTGGTCCTTGTGGTGTTTCCTGTGCTATTAGGAGAGGCTGTGGTCCTCTGCAGCACTGAGTTGAAGGCTCCGAAAATGTACATATGTATGTAAAATTTCATAAGTGAATGATACCTAAGGCGTCATATTGAACAAACTGTGCCCATTTGCAATGGGTTAAATTATTGGGTGAGTTTTTATTGTTGAAGTTCCCAAGACTGCACCTCTCTAATAATTTTCATTTTAGTTATAAAGCATACAGTATTGTTCTTATTGTGTGTCAGAAAAAAGATCTATACATAGCGACTTAAAATATGGCTTCTGCTAGCTTTGCTTAGCTGTTAATAAATCTTGATGAAATCTGTTTTACATTTTGCAGTGATTGAATAATCTTACATTAAGCTTTGGGCAGTTCTTTTTTTCCTTCAAATTTGCTTTTAGCACTATAGAGGCATATGGTGGTTGGTTTTGGAGCCTTTTCTGGAACCTTTGGGTTACTTAACCTTGAATAGGATATGATAACCCTCATCACCACGCTCCATCTCATAGGCACACTTCAGACATTGTCCTGATGTCTTTGACATTCACAAAGATGTTCATGTTAAGTTATTTATGTGACTTTAAATTTACCTCTACAAGTGTGAGTAGGTGTTTACGTGAATATACCCCATCCTAGATTGGTATTTTATCCAGGGCTGGTTCATGCCCATTGCTGTTTGGAACCTTTTTCCCATTTTGGAAATGACTTTTTAAAAATGGATTAGTGGTACCAAAATGGGTATTGCAGAGTAGTCCAGCTCAAAACAATTATATACAAGGCTTTTGGGTAATATCCCTGTTTTTTAGGTGTGTAAAATATATGAACAAAACATGTCTGTCTGAAGGGCAATTGTTCAGACAAAGCCTAAACCTGATTTTCTGAAGATGGAACAGCCAAACTAGAAAAGAAAGGATACATTATATAGTTAACAAGTCTGATTTATTTAAGTGTACCAGAAATGGCTTGAAAAGAAAAACCATAATATTCCCAAATCCTTTTATAAGGATGTAGAATCCTCGAGACTATTCCATCAGTACCAAGCAGAAGGCAGGAATTACAAAGATGATAGCTGGGTGTGGGGTTTGAACCAAGGATGGGTGGGATCTCTAGGATAGCAGGCATAACCCACTACACGCTCATAATGCTTTTGCTTCAAAATAAATATTTCGCATTGTTTCACCTTCCATTCTTTATGCTTTTGTTAATAAAAATTAAACTGTGAAGTACAAAATTGTGTCATGACGAAGAAGCTGTTTTAATGTGAAGCATCAATATTTTGGGGCAAACAAGGCTGTTGGCATATATTTGAGATTTATGACATCTTTCTACTTTTACAGGAATAAATCAAAATCTTTGGCTATGGCTTTGACTTGTAATAGGCTCAATTGCATCTTTACTCGCTAATCCACTTCACTTGGGTTTCTTTATTTTTACTTTGTGGTTGTGGGGCAGAAACATCACTATTGAAAATACAGCTGCTCCACGGAAAAAGGTTTGCCGACTTACCTACCTAGTAGCAACGGTCCACTCATTTCTGTGATTCCGGAGTCTACCAGTCCTGATCTGGTCTAAGACAGAAATGTGATTTGCACATTCTGACAGCTTGACCCACTTTAATATGAACAATTTGTTCACCACTTGCTGGGCCAATAGACAGTTTACTTATTCATGCTACACTACACACAATTTAATAGTACTTTAGGGATGGAAAATCTCAAAAGCTTCCTTTTCATTTTTATGTAAAGAAATCCATATTTTTAAAACCTACATAATGGAAATGAGCAATGTAAATAATAGTAATTGGTATCTTTACATAATGAACCTGAGAAGCACATTAGACAGAGGATCTCTCTCCCTTTTTTTATTTTTGTATATTAAATCATTTTTTGTTGACATTATTCCTCATATAATTAAGAATACAGGATAATGTATTGCTCAAGGAACTTTTCCTACTACACATAATGTGAGCCTAAGTTTTAAATTGTGTATTTTACATGCATTACCCTAGATATTGTAATCAGACTGGGTGCCTAGAGGTATCTTAATGTATGCAAATGTTATTTAAAGTATTAATTAGCTGATGCTAATACTGACAGATTAATAAGAAGTGCTCCGTAGTCCTCAAAGAGAAGTGTAGCCAGGTGGCTAGCAGAAGGAAGCTTAAACAGTGGATACGTATTTATGAATGAATACAAGTGAAAAAATTGTGTATTTACTGAGGAAATAACACTGGAGACAGACAATCCAAAAAAAAAAGACAAAACCTGGAATAATATAAAATACTGTATTGCCGACAGGTGGTGCTATCCCATAGTTCTGTAGTACGCTTTAGAAGGTCTAATGTTGATCAGTTGTACATGAGAATGGTATCAGAGCATGGTAGTTAGACCCTTTAACTAAATTACTATTGGCCTACAGAAATAAATGAAGGCCATTTGTGAACTTTGAGAATTATACCAGGGGTAGCCCGAATTACGTTGGTGGCATCATGGTAGCCATGTCTTACAAATGATAGAGGATTGAGGAATAGGGGGTTGCCTGTAGGAGAAAGGACCTCTGCTAGATCTCCCAGACCTAGGAGTGCAAAGATGATTGTGGACTCTGAAATTAGTTGTCTGGGTAATCCCTGTAGTGGCTCCAGGTCAGTAGGTAGGTGGACTTGTAGTGGTACGTTAGTCCAGCTCATTTCTCAAGTGGTCTGGGTGTGGAAGAAAGACCAGAGTGAGAAATACACTGTATATATTAGGTGTGGTAGGGGAGTGAGACTTGGATTTTTAAAGTGTCTTGTCAACCCACTGACTGCCTCACTGGTCTGAATTACACAGGCTTTACGAAACCTCAATCATGTGGATTGGCTAAGAGACTTGCCCACCAACCAGTGTGTTTGCCGTTTGGTTTGTTTTAGTCATTGTTGCTTCTACTGTCATCTTTTCTTGTGTTTGTTTTTATAATGTTTGTGGATGACTCAGGAAATAGGAATACACTAATGTTGTCAAATGTTTGGGAAGATGCATTGCTCCCCCTCAACCCACAATCATTTTATTTTAGATTGATGATGAAGAGTAAAAATAATGTAGGGTGTTTTAGCGGCCAAGCCACTCTCATGTGAAGCAGTTTTCCGTTCGTGGGCATATCGGTGAAGTGTGTTGGTCCACAGGTTCCACATTTGTCTCCTTTCTCTTTCCGGTTAATTTATTAGGCCAATTCTAGGGGAACTGAAGATGGATGTATAAGGACCCCTTTTCCGTGTTACACATGGGGTGGCCGGAGGTTTCAGACAGAATACATAAAATATTTAAACTGCTGGTCATGCAGACTTATCTTCTTTTGTGTCTCCATTAATAATAATAATAAAAGCTTTATAAGCCCTCAGGCACAAAAAAAAAAAAAAATCATTCATATATCTTAAAATTTAAAGGAAGTCTGAGCTTCCAGAATTTAGTTACAAATTTGAGAGTAGAAACTTCTGAACTAATCAAATGTTCCTTAACAGACTTAGGGATGTAATCGAAAGTTAGATAAGCTATCTAGGTTCAAAGCATGTAGTGTTTGCTTGGACTTAATACTAAATATGGTTGTTAATGAAAATAAAGAATGGGATTGGGTGCTACAAATCTGATGGAAATCCATTTCATGTGTGTATCCCTTTGTGGCTCTGAGCAGAGATTGCTATTCAAGCTCAGCTGACTTCGGCTTTTCTGTCTTTGGTGTTTTCCTTTTAAATGTTTTGTGAAATGACTCCTAGTACATCTAATTTGTCCATCAATCTGAACTTCCTCTTAGGAGGCAACATTGGGGTCAAAGGAGTAATTGGCACCTGATGGTCTGCCAGTGTCTTGTAGGTCAGACACCTTCACTGTAAATGGTGCAGCATTCTATATGGCTTAATGTGACTACAAGTCTTTGGACTGTGGTACTTAAGCAGCAAGAACTTACAGATAGTCCTTACTCACAAGAATGAAGTGAGTGCCATAGCACAACTTTGCTGCTCCTTTATCAGTTTTGGAAATCCACAGATTTTTTTTTTTTTTTCTTCATGTTGTCAACTGAGTCAGTTTTCCTTCCCATGGTCCAACTATAGAAATATTTATGTTCTAAATAAATGTATATTTTCAAAACATTTCAACAATTTGGCCTTCCCATTTCAGGATTTGCTTTTTATCATTATATTAAATGAAACCCAAAGCTACCAATTTATTTTTATTTTTTATTTTTTTACAATTTTCATCAAATTTGAACTAAAAACGCAAGTGTGTGGGATCAGTTTCATTCTTGATATTTGAATGGAAACACAAGACATGATTGCTGCTATTTGAGCCTCAGGCACAGTTAATTGTTATGGGCTCTGGACAGGCAAAAGGATGAGCACTGGTTTAAACTGACAGGTTGGATACGATGGGCTTTGGAAATCTGAAATCTGATAGCTGGTGAACTCCTAGCTGGAACAGGAACCTGTGCTTGTAGCATTGTGCCTAGAGGCACGACATGCTCATTGTTGGGAATTATCAGTTGCATGCAAAAACCTAAATAAAAAATAGAAATGTATCCCATTTAAGATAGTACTTTTATTGAATGGAAAATGGAGTTAACCTAAGAATAACGTGGCAGTCCTCTAAGTGATCTGAGCTTTGGGGTCACTTTCTAGTACCTTAGTTGTAAGAACCTTTTCAAGGTTCTTCCAACTTTACACTACATTAGTTTATTCATCCATTTTCTGACCAGTCTGTCCAATTCAGTGTCCCAGATGTCAAAGCCTTATTACAGAAGTTTTTGATGCAAGGCAAGAACCAACCTGGGATTGTTTGTTAGTCTATTTCCGGACGCGCCCGCACACACACACACACACTCTTGTTCATACTTTGCCAATTTTGAACTGCTAGTTAATGTCCTCAAAACATGAGGTGTAATGGGTAGAAAGCTTAACATTCCTGAAAGCAGCATGATTGAGATCTAAGAATCTTGATCTGGAGGATGACAACATGAACCACTGGGCCACTATGCCACATTTATAACTAGATTTCCTTTCTAATCCTCTATGTAATTGTGAAATATTTTTGGGTTTTCTTATTTCTGTATGGTGAGTTAGATCAGGTCTTGCACTTATTCTGGTACAGAGGCAATTATGACATCTCTCTCTGGGACTCTGTATGTAATGGTGGATGCAGTTAATCAGCAATGCTATCCCCTTGGTTGCAGTCTCTGCCCTTCATTTTACTGCACTGTTTTTGCTCCTTTTTCTTTTTGAGGTTGTGTCACATGACAACCATTTAACCTTTTCTTTAAACAGTTGGTTTTAACCCACTTGAATCCTGTAATTGGTAGAGAGCAAGGGGAGAGTCTTGATTGAGGAACTGTAGTAGAGCACATATGACGTTTTTAGCTTTTCTTTTCATTTACTAATCAGATCAGAGTTTGATAGTGCTACATCTTTTGTTTAGAAAACAACATTGAATTTCTGAGGCTTGGTCAGGGCAGCTCTGGGCTGATCAGTGCTGTGTAGCTCTGGCTACTTTTTTTTTTCAGTGGGATTAGTTTACCTTTTGTGCACGTATAAGCTTTTTAAGAAAATGACCATAAACAGCACAAAGCCTTTTCAAGCCTCCAACCCTTAACGTGGCTGCATGCACATACACACACTTTGCATGAGGGCTTTGGGAGGAGGGGATTTGGGGAGATAATGTCCCCACCCTAGTAATCGGTGTCTCCCTGGAGTGGAGTTGCAATTTGGAAAGCTGCATTAAGCAGCTGAGATTACGCTACTGATGAGCTGCATGACGGCAGGGAAACTTCCTCAAAGGACACAGGGGCTTTACTGAAAGAAAGTACCAACAAATAATAAGCAGTGCGCACAGGTAAAAGGAAGGTTCTATAGGAATTACTGAAGGGTTAAAAAAAAAATTGCATGGAAAAAATTGGCCAATACATGTTAAAGATTTTTACAAAACCTCATTCCTGATGTGGTTTTTACTACAGCATGTATGCCGATTGTGATTGGATCATAGGAAGCATAGGGACAGTGTTTGCAGTTATCAGGCATCCTGTATGACTGGCTCATAAAAAACACTTGACAGTTGCTCCTTTGGGACTTTGTGATTTTTCTTTTTTACTCTGTGGTCGTGACACGTTTATCTGCCAATAAGATTAATAGGATTTTGCACCCACTTCCATTTCTCAGCACTCTAGTTTGAACTATGCTCAATTTTAATTAGGCAGTGGACTAACATTGGTTAGTGGCAACACTTCACTGCTTCAGAGTTACAACTTTGAATCTAGGCCCAGATGTGAGGCATTGTAATGTTATTCCTGTATTAAAATAAAAATAAATCTTCCTTAATTGGTGACTGGATATCCCAGGTTGGGCTTTTGTAAGTATCCACAATGATAAACTGGTATGCCATTAAAGGTTGGTTTCTTCCTTGTTCTAAATACAGCTTTTTTCACCCATGATTGTAATAAAATAAGTAGGTTAAGTGGAGGGAAGGTCTGATGTTGCTGCAAATAGACAGAAGAGAGTACTGTAGAGAATTCTGTGGTCTCCATTCCAGGGACCCATTTGTCCAGCTGCCTTCTATCAACATTGTGCACTTACTCAGTTGTATGTGTGGATCCTCTGGTTTCCTCAACACAACCAAAAGACGTGAACTTGCTTGACCACCATCTATAAAGTGCCTAATGTGCACAGTCATCCCTCAATCTGGAATGATCTCCAGCGCTAGTTCCTGCATCATACCCAATAGGCTGTGACTTCTCAGAACAAGTGGCATTAGAAGACTGGTGCATGGATAGCAGGAATAACTTTGTTTGCCTTCCACGTTTCACTTTCAGCAGATAATATGGTGAAAAAGGTATCTGTAATTACAATATAGAGGCAGTCCTCAGAGATGATGATGATGATAATAATTTTTCACATTTATATAGAGCTTCAGTGAGTGGGGAGCCACTTTAATCATCATTAATGTGTAGCATCTGTCTGGATGATATGATGGCAGCCATTTTTGTGCCAGCATGCTCATTGCATATTAGCTGTTAGGTGGTGAGAGAGAGCGCCAGTTAGAGACCGGAGATGGTTAGGGAGCCAGAATGACTAGGCCTGGAACAAACTACCTAGACATGTAGTTGAAACAGAAACCTTGACAACCTTTAAGAAGTAATGAGATAATGGGACAGATTATATATTTGCTAAACAAACAAGCCTGATGCACTGAATGGTCTCCTCTCATTTATGAAATTTCTTATGTTCTGCAACTCTATCCATCCTTTGATAACAGCCTAGAATACCATCATTGGCTCAGCAGCATGCATGTCATTTTACATTAGACATAGGAATAAAGTAATATGGAAACAAAGGAACAACAAGGAAGAAAGTTAACTTAAACAAGTTTAGAAAAAACAAATGCAGGAAATAAAAGCAGAAAGGGAAGAGGGCTTGCATTGATTAAAACACATGCCTAAAGAGCTTCTAAAAAGAGAACAGCCCATTTTTCCATGCACTCCACAAGACTCCTTCATAAAAGTGTATTTGAATCCATTCCCCTTGAACTTGATAGTTAGTTTATGGTGGGAAGACAGGAGGCAGCAAGTAGTTAACTAATGCATGAAAGATAAAAGAATAAGAAGGATAAAAGCAAGGGAGATGGAAGGATAGTAGCTCAAGCAGAACCAAAAGCATTTGCTACTGGAATTAAAGCAGTCTCTGAATAACCTCTATGGGAAGTACAGTGTGAAGCTGATGTCTAAAAGAAACACTTAGGAGTTCAGTGTTAGATTTAATGGAAAATGGAGACTTGAGTAATTCATAACAGAACTGAGAGAAGAACCTTTTGAGAATGGGAATTGCATACACCTAACAGAATGGCACCTACATGCAATAAATAAAGACAATGGAAGCGGGTTTGGCGAGATGAATTGAAAGAGAAGTTTTGGAATATGATCTATTACCTAAGTAAAAGAATTTTGAATCTGGATTGATTTCTGATGTTTCTGATAAAGTTGTAGGGGGAAAAGCAGAAAGAAGAAGGCAGTAATTGTCTCTACAGTCTCTGAAATGTTTTTAAAATGAAGGTGTCAAATCATCACGAGGAAGGGATGATGCGCTAGTAGACACTTTCCTGGTTGTGATTTTACAATCCTGCCATCTGGTGGTGACTAGTGTTGGTACAACTTGCAGACACCTTAACCGGAGTAAGGAAAGTTCTCAGTTTGCCTAATGAAAGAACTCTGTCAAAAGCAAAAAAACACTATTTACCTTTTCATAAATCTTCAGGTTGTGCTTTGGTTCTGTTCTCTGTAATGCATGGGCCAAACCAGAATGTTAATATATGCTATATTTTCATTTTAGTTCAGTGACTGACAGATCACTGGTTCAATTTTCATAATAAACACTTTAATGGATCATGCTATTTAAATACATTTTTATTTGCCTTTGCCAACATTATTTTCTTGTTAGGAATTCCTACTTGTCTGTTTCTAGGAAAATCAATGTTTTTTAAACTGGTTAGAAAACTTCACTCCCCTACCTTTTCAAAATTTTTTATTAAAAGAGATCTTTTAATGGTAAATACATGAAAAGAAGAAAATGGAAGTTAATTAGTTGTTGGCTACATTGTTAGTTGCAACTCATTGTCTGTGTGTTTCTTTATTCCTAGCCAGCAGGGAATTAAGTACTTTAAAATTATTAACAAGGAAGTGAATTAAAATAAATACATGTTGAAACAGAATAGTCTCTTATGCACTAAAAGCCATGGCAGCTCTAAGCATCCTTCTGAATTTCAAAGAAGTAAATGCTGCAACATTATTAATTTCTGAAACGGCAGACAGAAAATGGGGATGAGATACCTGATTAAATGAGAAGTGAAATTAATGGCAAGGACAGACCTCAAATTAGGAGTGAAATTGGATCGAAAACCCCAGCCCACCCAGAATAGGATAAGACACCCCTGTTTGTAGGTTGTAAACTAGTATTGTACTGTACCTGGTAACAGAAACAACAAATTGGTGACTTCAAAAACATGAATTGTACATCAGAGATTGAGTTTTGGTCCTTTTAGGTTCATCTTCCCTGCCTCTATAAATAAATACTTCCTATTTGTGCTTGTAAAGTGCCCCGTTACGGTGTTTGGGAAATTTGTGGGGTCACTAATCTGCATCCCTGTGCATCTTGTACTGGCTGGTTTTAAAAGTAATTGGTGGAAAGCCTCAATAAGCAATTCTCGTTTGTTAATGCAGATTAACAGACCTCAGGTCAAAAAAAAATCTGAATATGGATTGACATTGCACTGTTTTGTAGCTTCAGCATTTTGTCACCGGGTTGCTAAGTTGCACAGCACTTTTTGCAAGTGCCTCTTAGGAGACTGCCCTGTGTACCTTGTAAAAGTGCTCTATTTTATAACCACATGCAGAACTCGTACAGTGTCCAAGATTTCGGATTATAACCTTGAACAAGCTCTGTTTTGTGCTCATGATTTTTAATGCTTTCTGGTTAACAATTTATAGCATTCAATGTCCTATATAAATACAGTAGTAAAGGCAACTCTAGTGTCTATAGCTTTACTGATGCATATTTGGTCCACTTTCTTGGTGTGATATGTCTTGAAACAGCCACCAACACTAATAGCACAATTGGGACACTAGATGTGTGTTTATTTTATCTGTTTCCTGTGCATGAGAGTGTACAATGACAGCTCCTGATATGCATGAACAACGCACCCCTTGTGTTATTGTAGGCTTACACAGTGCAAGGCTTAGTGACTTCCACATTTCCCTTGACATGAATGACTGCTGCTGCATTGTGAACAAATCTTAGGGGGCTAACATGTTTCTGCTTGTTCATAATCATTTTGCCTTTTTGCCACGCACATACTTGCGCCATGATTAACCTTCAGGTAACTGAATTCATCCGGCATATCATGAGGGTTCAGGTGTATGGTACCATTGCATCAGTTTCACCATTCATATCAATTTCTAATGACCAATTTACATTATCACTATTGCTTGATTCAACTAATAATTCCATTTGTTCTAAAACAGCCCTTACAGCTTCATGCTTACATACCATTGTGTTTTGGTTGAAGGCCCTGCCCCACTCATGAATATTGATAAGTTCCTTTTAAAATGGCAATGATTTTTTTTTTTTTTTAGTACTAGGAGGCTCTGTCCCCTGCTTGCTTCACTCATCAACCCCCATGCGGGCACTACACACTAGCTACTTCGAGGATCTGTCGCTCGCGTACGGGGAAGCGGATGTACAATTTAAACAGATTGTTATTTTCATGGGAATTGTTACATATGCATAATAGAACTAACTATTTTACATTACAGTGAGTAATTAACCATAGTAAAATGTAATAAATTGAAAGGAAATTGTTTCATGTTGTGTTAGAGATATTCGTTGTGTTATACGTTTTCATTTTTTTTGGCTTTAATATTTACATTCAAATACTTTTTAAACGTACACTTTTACTGTAAAACTTCAGTAAAAACAATTTTGTGAATTAATTTTTCATCAATATCACATTGAATTTTGATTCCATGTTTGGACTCGTGACAACGCAACATATAACTGCCCATGAATGAATATTGTTTCTTTCTCTCTAATAAATCAACCGACTTTTTGAAATGTTTGTCCCTGTGATTTGTTAATTGTCATAACAAAAGCTATTCTAATGGTAAACTGTAAACATTTTAATACGAATGGCATATCAGGATCTCCTTTGGTGTCTGTTATCTGAGGAAGATGTACTACATTACCTTTCTTGTCATCTGTTAAAATTTTACGTCTGAATTGTTCGACCAATTTTGAGTACAACTAAACTTATCCTATTGCAGCGTTTCTCAACCTTTAAGTATTTGCGACCCAAGTTTTCATAAGTTTTAATCGCGCCCCCCCCCTAACATTTTTTTTGAAAGGAGCCCACTAATACCAATTTGTTCTTTTTTAATTAATGATATATCATAGATGCATATTTTATTATACCTACTTAACTTTTATCGATATTTATCTAACTCTATATTTTTCTAGTATCAGAATGTAGTTTAAGTTAATTTGTTTTGGTTTCAATAGATGTATTTTTCATATTTTCGATTCTTGTTTTCTTTTTTTCACATCTTCGCGCCCCCCTTTTTGTTACTTTGCGCCCCCCTAGGAGGGCCCGCCCCACAGTTTGAGAACCACTGTCCTATTGCATAGCCCATCACTCAGACATAAATTATGCATAAAGTAATTATTCAAAAAAGTAGTTCTGCTGGTGGAAGACCAGACAGTGTTAATGGTTGTAGATATTCTATGGGATATTGAAAGTTGATGTTTTCATCTTCTGAACCATCACCACCAACTGTTTCAGCATAGTCTATTGATATGCATTTAACCAATTTGCCGTGTAACCAATCGACAATTTTTGCGAAAATTCGTTTGACTTCATCGTTACTCAGTGCTAGGATTGCTCGTGTACTCATTTCTTCTGTTGACAACCCTTTGGGATGAAATTCTTCAATAAGATTTGGACATAATAAGTCTTCTTTTATTGGAAACTTAAAGTGAAGAAAACGTAAAAATTTATAAGAGCTGAGAGCGCAGGAACTGTGACTGACAAAAGCATTTACATGAATGAGAGGACCGTGGCTGTGGTTGAAAATGGTTGAGAAGAGGGTGGGACTTGAAAAAATCTCTTCCAAAAAGTCTTGTTTCAAGATTTTATTTTATAATAGAGAGATAATATTGTATCTACTAGGCAGCACCATATTGTCCTAGGAGTTATTGTGGCTTAACACTGTGAAGTGGATGATTAAATGTCATTGCGATTTCAGCTTCACACATCATTGTTTGAAGACTCATCATTGAGTGTCTCTTGGTTAAGTACTGAGTTTAAGACCTTTCTTATGCTTCTGTGAATTTCCCCATGGGATTAATAAAGTATCTATCTACAGTATCTCTCTATCTCCATAGAGTCTTTCCCACACACCACCTTGGTGGGAGGCTAATGCTGGATTGAAAATCCATTTGATTTCTTTTTTTCATTATGGCATTGCAAACTTCTTTCTTGGTCATGATTTTTAACTGCTTCTCATACCTCTCTTTCTGCTCCAATAAAGTTTGTTCCAACACATTATTTTAACTTGGCCTCTTCTGCAAATAAACTGACGTATGGCACTGATACAAGAATTGGTGTCCAAGCTATATAGAATTACTATATGTACAGCTCTTATTGTTAGGCAAGTGAAAATTACGTGATTAAATAATGGAACAAATAGACAAGATCATAAAACATGAACTGGAAATTCCCCTGCAAGAGTCAACCTTTTGGACTGACAGCACCACTGTATTAAGGTACGTTGCAAATGAAAGTGCTTGCTACAAAACCTTTGTTGACAACAAAGTTACAGTGATAAGCGAGTACTCACAGCCCTCACAATGGAGGAACGTCACATCTGCCCTAAACCCAGCAAACCAGGCATCAAGGGAATCGACCAAAGAAAGCTTCAAGAAACTTTTAGTGAAGCTGCTGGCAGGCAAGGCAGGATCAAGTATGAGTCAAACGTGTGCCGAAAGAAATCTCTGTTTAAAAGTTTGTATTAAAAGGATTACTGAAAATTCAAAGCAAACATTCCACACAATAATAAAGAAAAAGATTGTTACACACATAGAATAAACTATGGGTTACATATAATTTTGATTCTGAGTCATGCTGAAGGTCAATACCAAGGAGGGTAACGCCATCCTTGTAAGTGTTCCCTAACTTAGGAATGTAGTACTGGTACCCCAGATGGTTTTTCTCCTTAAAGGGGTATGGGTTGTCCTTGTTAAGGTGTTGGGTGAAATCAATGATTACACGACTCTGCATCTTGGATGCCGTCGGACTTACCAGGCTAGTTGCCCTGATACCAATCCATAGTTGTTGGGGTTTTTTTTTTTTGGTTTTTTTTCCACTTTCTTTATTTGAAATTGTCTGTTGAAAAGCATTTTTTCTCAATTCCAAGTAGATGGTAACCTCCAGACCTACCCAACAAATCTTTTAAGAATGCCACACAGATATGACCCCTCAGCAGTCTATGTTGAGACGGGACTTTCTCAAGCTTTGTGATAAGCTCCTGGATTATGAGCACTACTAAAATGGTCCAAGTGGCCTTTGTCTGCTAAAGGTTTACATCAATTGTCATAGTAGAGGAGAGAGAAACTATAAGGCTGTGACCTCAAGTGTCAACACTGGCTTGTTTTTGACCCTCAGCCAAAAGATTTAAATATTTACAGGTACGATCCCCATGGCAACCATAAACTGAATGAAAAAGTACATTTAACCAGTCTTCCCATTGGTTCAAACTATGCACCTAACCTTTGTCGATAGAATGATGTATCTTTGTTAAATATTATACCCAGAAAGGAAAATATTTTTTGCAGGAAAATGGGTGCAAAGGCAAACAAAGGCATGATGAGTAATCTGGAAATATGGACAACTACCATTTGATGCTTACTCACTTATAATACAGTGGTGTTAATTTTTACATAGTTTTCTGACTTGCTGATGATGAGTAACAGAAGAATGTAATAAATTTACCCTACTCTCAAAATATGTGCAAGAAATCATATGTTAAGTTAAAAAGCAGGCCAATGCCTTTTTTGAAATTCCTTCTCCTCATAATCATTTTACTTCAAGCAGGATAAAATCTGAATTTAGGTTTCAATTTTAAAGCAACTGAAATAATGGTGTTAGATATATATTTTTAACCCTCCATTTCGCAAATTGGATTAGAGTCACTAGAAGCAGAAAATTAAAAATTAGTCTCACTTCTCTGAAAATATGCATTTTATTTTTATAAATGAATCTTTCAAGTGCCGATTGCCTGAGGTATGATATGCTGTTTGCTGCCTCTTGAAGCCCTTTCCCTGAAGTTGTTATGCTAATTGGTGTTTGATCAGATGGTTAGATTATAATTCGATTAATCTTGAGTACTAAATGCTCTGAATTGATTTGTGTCTGTTTGGCTGCCTAGTTTGAGAGCTGCGGCTCTGTAACCATATTTTTAGACAATAAAAAAGACTGCTATTTAAAATGGGCAAACCCTGCACTTGGATTAATTTTGGAATTTCATACTGTACTTCAAAAACAAGTGCTTAACATTTAATAGCATTACACATACAGTTGAGATGTTTTGTTGTATTTCTATCTATCTATCTATCTATGGGTTGTTAAAAAAGAGAGCAATTCTAGTGCATATCCAAGATTTTTTTTTTCTTTATAATATATACTATAATCATTTGGCCACTGACAATGACACTACTAGACACCAAAGTACATTTAGAAGCTTTAGCAATACACACATCAGTATTACAAAAAAAGGCAAAATGGATACTATTTGCGTTTATTCAATAAAAAAAACCTTACCTGAAGTGCACCCTGCATGGAATGCCAGCCCACATCTACACATTTTCTGTTCAGGTTGCAATTTTAATATGACAGCATGTCTTTGTTTGAAGAAATCTGCCATGTGTACACAGGAAGGAGATTCTTATATTGTGTAAAATCTACTCATGTTTAACGAAAGTACCAAATTTCTGCAAGGAATATTTGTTTTATTAATTTTTATTATCATTTCATATTTTAATTGCCACCCATACTGATGTGTGTACAGACACACATATGTATGAAATTTATTTACTTTTTTTTTTTTGCATTGAATGTATGATGTACTCATTTTATTGTATCTGCTGTTAGTTTTATATTACTGCTATTAATTTGAGGGAGGTATGCAAGTAAATAATTCATTGTATAATCTACAAATGATAAAGGACGTCAAAGGTGCTTAGGGTAGTTAACAAGCCTCATGCAAATATAATTTTCCCATTTAATTTTAAGTGCATCTTGTTACAGTTTTGTAGCTTCAGCATTTTGTTCTTGGGTTGCTAGGTCAC
This sequence comes from Erpetoichthys calabaricus, assembly GCF_900747795.2. Classification (NCBI taxonomy): domain Eukaryota; kingdom Metazoa; phylum Chordata; class Cladistia; order Polypteriformes; family Polypteridae; genus Erpetoichthys; species Erpetoichthys calabaricus. The sequence goes on from NC_041397.2 coordinate 201,257,036, forward strand.
ACTGCACTATTGAACGTGCTCCTTGAGAGACAGGCTCCTATGTGCCTCCTCATAGTGCTCCATTTTATTACTTAGCACTCGGAACAGTGTCCAAGATTACAGATTTGAACCTTGAATAATCTTGATCTTGTTCTCATAATTGTAATGCTTTCTGGCTAACAATTAATAGCATTCAATTGCTCTGCACATTTTACTGTTTTAGCGACTTGGTTCTGATGACGACTTTTCCTTTTGGTTATCAGATGTTGAGAATTCTCATTTACATTTTGGTCCCTGATTTTAGAATACAGCATTTGAGTTTTATGTATTGACTCTTAAGTCACATGTGCATCTCCTAGTACATTTAACACCATGCTTGCATTATTTTTCCCTCTAACTTAATGTAGTGGTGGTACCCCACGTGTTTTGATGTCCTCAGTTAAAGTTGTGGGTTGTCCACACAAATATATAAGCTAGGAGAGATGTTAGGTTGGAGAGAATAATGGGGAATACCGGGTCGACTGGAAACATTGCCAGTAGGCAGGGAAAAACTCTAAAAGCAAAATTTGAAAATGTCAGTCAGCCAGTGAGTACCGACCAACTTCAAGCACAATCTGGAATTAAAAAAAGCAGATGGACTAGGTCTGTGCTGTGGTTCCACTGAGCCACTTTGGATTCTTGTGACTAGCAGATGAGTTGTCCATTTTAACCGAGGAATCGGTGAGGGCTGACAACAACCAACTAGGGTCAGAACACAGGACCCGACAGCATAATTATAGTTCCTGTGGAGATCCATTGGCGATCTGAACCTTTAAGGACCAATGTGAACTTTGGAATGAAGAGACATTGGGGATTATTAGCGCAAGGTTTTTTTTTTTTTTTACCCCCCCATAACTTAAAGAATTACACTGAGTTGGTAAGTGATGCTCGGGTGTAGCTGAAAGTAACTGCAGAAAAACTAACTAGTTCTAGAAAGTGCATTAAACCTAGAAGTTATAATTTGTTTTTGCCTTTTAGATCAGGTATTATGGCAAGGTACAGAGAAATTACAGCGACATTTTTTCTAAGAAAACACTAGCTTTCTTCTCAAAGTCTGTTTTTTAAAAATGTATTTTACCAAATTCTGATATGTATAAAAAAAATGTAATTACACAGAAATGAGGATGAAACCTCTGATTTTTGGAAAGTGCTTTCTGTATCAGACCTTGCTTTGTTGAAATGCTTTCTCAACAACTTTGCTTAAATCTCATTCGAATGATGCATCTATTGTATGAATGTTTATACTACATTTGTATAAAATGCTGTTTGTGTGCTGCATGTTTCAAGTTCAATACTATCTATTTAACTGTACCATTTACATGGCTGTAGGGTTATTGCACTAATGGAAAATATAGTGTTAAAAATTGTACTACTTTAAACTAATTTGTGTACGTCATGTAGAGGCTGTCATCTGTAGGAAAAATTTGTGTAACATTTGTTCATGGTTTCTTGAGATGAGAATTCCCAACGCTAAACTGCTTAGTTTGTAACTCTTGATGTCTTTCTGTCTTATATGGGCCGGCAAGAGAATGTTTCAAAATACATTAGAAAAGCAACATAATGGGAATGGCTCTTAAGAGACACCATGACACACTTAATCAAGCTTGCTATGCCCAGTATTTGAACAGGCAACAAGGCTTTTTGGAAGTGCAAAAATGACTTTATGATATTGTACTTCAGCTCATGCTGGGAGGGGAGGTTTACTTTGAGCGTAAAATTGAATAGAGAATATGGATATAGAAACTCTTGGAGGTGGGGGGGGGGGGCACATTTACATTTTTTTAAACTCCACATAAATTGCGCCAGTCAATTTTATCTGTAGAGGCTTTTATAATTAATTCTTTATTGTTTAAGTGTGTGTGTGTGTGTGTGTGTGTGATACATTTCTATTTTATAGTTTTAAATGAGTCTAATAGAATATCAATATATGTTTATTTAGATTGGTTGAAACTTCTGCATATTAAAAAATGTGTATATTTTGAAGGTTTGTCTCACTCTAGGGCATTGCCTACAATACTGAATGTAGGTTAGTTTTCTGCTGGGGATAGCAGGAAGCCCCACTAAAAAGAAATTTCATGCAAGATAAAGTCGATCCTAACAGCTGGAGTGTCATAAGAGAAACCCCCAGTAAATAGTCTAAACAGGCTAACGCCATGATGTTAGCAGCTGTGGGGCACAAATTTAACTTCGGGGGCAGTGCAGAGATTGCGGCTTCAGAGGAGGCTTCTCTAGGACTCCTGCCCAAACAAGGACCAGCAGAGACTGTAAATAGAGTTTTTGGGAGCTGATTTTATTAGGAAGTGCCCAGATGTCAGGCTTTTGAAAGATGTTTGGCTCATGGGTACATTGAAATTAGAGGTCAAAGCCCAAAACACTATTCCCATGTCCTTCAAGGACCACCAGTGACTATGGTAGTGATTCCAGGGGACACTTAAGTGTGTTATTATTGGGTAAACTGTCATCAATTAAGGTATATCTCAAGTGGCCCGCTACATGTGTGGTGTGTGGTTTTTTTTTTTTTTTTTTTTGGTTTTTTTTGGTGGTTTGGCATTTTTATATCTGGGTCAGGGTGGAACTTAGACATTCACCACAGCATTATCTCTAATCTTAAAAAATGGGCATCAGACATAACTACTTTTTAAAATTTTATTTATTAATTTTATTGTAATCATTCCATACAAATAGATCAATTTATAACAAAAAAAAAAGAAAAATTGAAGACAAATCAAAACCCACCCCTGAGAAGGAGAGCTTAGCCAAAGGAGAATTGCTTAGGGCTTTTTAATAAGGCAACAATAAACAAAAGAAAGGTAGAAATATATATAGGTATATAAAAAATGGAGAAGGAAAATAAATGCGGTAATAGTTATTTCTCTTATTCTAAAATAATATTGATTAGATCCTGCCAGGTTTTGAAAAAGTTCTGTATAGATCCTCTAACTGAGAATTTGATTTTTTCCAATTTCAAATAATATAAAACCTCGGTTTCCTACTGACTTATCAGAGGAGAGGTAGGATTCTTCCAATTTAACAAAATAAGTCTGTGTGCCAAAAGTGTAGTGAATGCAATCACCGTTTGCTTGTCCTTCTCCACTTCAAGTCCGTCTGGAAGAACACCGAACACAGCTGTTAATGGGTTAGGAGGAATTGTGACCCCAAGGCTGTTTGAAAGGCACTTAAAAATTTTGGTCCAGGCCCAAAACATGTGACCCAGTGAGGCAGGAGCTTGGTTGCAGCGTTCGCAGGTTGGATCTTGCCCTGGAAATATTTTGGACCGTTTTAAGCGAGACAGATGATCTCGATATATAATTTTTAGTTGAATAATTCTATGCTTTGCGCATATGGAGCTCGAGTGAATTCTCTGCTTTGCTACCTTCCATTCCTTTTCTGATATATTGATTAAGAGATCTTCTTCCCAATGTCCTCTTGGGTATTTGAAAGGTAGGGACTCTGATAAGATTTTATATAATGCGGAAATGGTGTTTAATTCCTCGAAATTGAGCAGTATTTTTTCCAGCATGGTGGAGGGTACGAGGTGAGGAAAATCGGGCAGTTTCTGTTTAACAAAATTTCTAATTTGAAGATAGTGAAAGAAATGTGTAGCTGGGAGGTTGAATTTGGAACATAATTGTTCAAAAGATGCAAATATGTTGTCTATATAAAGATCTCTGAGCATTTTAATCCCAAAACTTTTCCAGGTATTAAAAACTGGATATGTTTGCGAGGGTTGAAAGAGGTGGTTCTCTTGCAGCGTGGTGCCGCGGATAAAAGATTTTCCATCTTAAAATGCTTTATAAGTTGGTTCCATATTCTGAGTGAGTAAAGCACAATTGGGTTATTAGTATATTTGTGATTAACTTACATTTATTGGAGCGCAGAGCAGGGAGTATAAAGAAGTACTACAGGATTTTACTTCTATTGCGGACCAAGCCTGTGTATGTTCATTTATTTGTGTCCAGGTTTTTATGGCTTGTATGTTTGCTACCCAGTAATAAAACTGAAAATTAGGTAAAGCCATGCCACCTTCTGCCTGAGGTCTTTGTAGAGTCGCTCTTCGGATACGTGGGTGTTTTGAGTTCCAAATGAATGAGGTTATTGTTGAATCTAATTGCTTAAAAAATTATTTATTGATATATATTGGAATGTTTTGAAATAAAAAAAGAAGTTTAGGACAGATATTCATCTTAACAACGTTAATTCTTCCGGCTAGAGTGAGATGAAGGGTTGACCATCTATGCAAGTCTTGCTTAATTTTTTCCATACAGACGGCAAAATTTTGTTGATAAAGAGCTTTATGTTTACTTGTGATATTTACCCCTAGGTATTTAAACTGATCTGCTATGGTAAAAGGTAGGGTGTCCAATTTAATATTATATGCTTGTGAATTCACTGGAAAGAGTATACTTTTATTCATATTAATTCTGAGACCGGATATCTTTTGAAATTCTGTTAGTGCTCTTAGAACTGCAGGTACAGTGTTTTCTGGGTCTAATATATATAAAACCATATCATCTGCATATAGAGAAATTTTCTGTTCCTGTCCTTCTCTGATAATCCCCTTTATCTGATAAGAATTTCAACAGTGAACCGCCAGTGGTTCAATAGTGATTGCAAACAGCAGTGGTGACAAGGGACATCCTTGTCTGGTACCACGTTCTAGCTTAAAGTAGTCTGAGCAAATGTTGTTAATACAAACTGAAGCTTCTGGATTGGTATATAGTAGTTTGATCCATGGACAAACATTTGGGCCAAACCCAAATTTCTCCAATGCAGTGAAAAGGTAGTTCCATTCAATCCTATCAAATGCTTTTTCTGCGTCTAATGATAGTAATATCTCTGGGGTGTTTGAATTTGCTGGTGAATATATAACATTAAACAAGTGTCGGAGATTGGAAGATAGGTGTCGGCCTTTAATAAATCCAGTTTGATCCTGTGATATTACCAAGGGCAGCACTTTCTCCACCCTTGTAGCTAGAATTTTTGAGAGTATCTTAACATCATTATTCAGGAGTGAAATTGGTCTGTATGATGCACATTGTAACAAGTCCTTATTTTGTTTAGGAAAGACAGTAATTAATGCTTGACGAAATGTTTGAGGTAGTAGTTGGTTGTCTCTAGCTTCTGTAAATGTTGCCAATAAGAGGGGAGCTAGCTGAGTGGAGAATTTCTTATAAAATTCTACGGGGTAACCATCAGGGCCTGCTGATTTCCCGCTTTGAAGTGACTTTATAGCATCTAGTAATTCTGTTAGCGTCAGAGGTTTATCCAGTTCCTCAGCACTTAAAGCATCTATTTGTGGTGTCTGTAATGTATCCAGAAATGCATTAGATTGTGTGTTGTCTTCTTTGAACTCAGTAGAATATAAGGATTTATAATAATCTCTAAATGCGTGCATTATATTTTTATGGTCAATGATTTATTCTCCATTCGTGTTGGTGATTACTGGTATTGCATTGTGAACTTCTTCTTGTTTGTGAATTTGTTGAGCTAAAAGCTTATTAGCTTTTTCTCTGTGTTCATAGTAATGATGTCTAGACTTATAAATAAGTTGTTCAGTTTCTTTAGTTGTTAAGATGTTAAGTTCTGTATGCAGGGCCTGCCTTTTCCTGTGAAGAGCTTCACTTGGACGCCTGGCTTGTTCTTCATCTATTCTAGTAATTTCGCTTCTTAGCTCTGACACTTTCTTGGTTTCTAATTTATTTCTGTGGGAAAGATATGAAATAATCTGTCCTCTTAAGAAGGCCTTTAGAGTTTCCCCAGAGTGTTCCTGCAGAAACCTCTGTGGGCGTGTTTGTCTCTAGGAAGAAGCTGATTTGTTTGGATATAAATTCTGTGCAGTTCTCGTCTGCCAATAGAAGAGGGTTAAGATGCCATCTGCGAGGTGAGTGTGAGGGGCTTAATAATTTTAGATCCAAGACTAGAGGGGCATGGTCGGAGATAACAATTGTGTCGTATTTGCACAATTTAATCGTAGGCAGGAAATTATTATCTATAAAAAAAAATAATCAATTCTTGAGTAGCTATAATGCACTGGTGAGTAGAATGAATATGTTCTTGAGTTTGGGTTAAGAAACCTCCAGGGGTCTGATAAGTTGTGGTCATTTAAAAACTGTGTAATTGTCTTTGCAGTGTTAGATGTCGTCCCCCCTGTCACAGGAGTCCTACCTAAGAGTGGATTTAAAACACAAAGTCCCCAGCCATTATAATTTTATGTGTGTTCACATTGGAAATGGATGCAAATAGATTTTGCATGAATTCCTTATCATCGACATTGGGTGCATAAACATTTATCAAAATCATTTTACTGTTAAATAAGTTGCCCATGACCATCACATATCTCCCTCCAGGGTCCGATACTACATCTGATGCTACAAATGGAACTGTTCTGTGTATGAGAATTCCCACCCCTCTAGTTTTCTTTATAAAGCTAGAATGGAACATTTGGCCCATCCAGTCTTTTTGTAGTCTGAACTGATCCTTGCTTAGTAAGTGGGTCTCCTGTAAAAATACTATTTTAGCGTTTAAGCCTGTTAGGTGAGAGCATACTTTCTTTCTCTTTAATTCGTGATTCAGGCCTTTAACATTCCAGCTCACAAAGTTAACTGTCCCATCATGGAGACATTGATTCTGAGTTTTTAATGTAATTTTGAAGTCTTAACTGGTAGTGAGGCAGTTTTAATCTTAATTTCAAAATTCCCCATGAGTTATTGCATTTTAGCCTATTGTTGCATTGATATTTATAGTTATAAGGATTAGAAGAATAGATTAGATATAGCCTGCTCTCCTTCTCTCCCCCCTTTAAACCCCCACCCCCCCCCCCCCCCCCCATTTTGCCTCCCCACTTGAGGCTTGATCCCACTTCGCGATGTCCCGGTCCTCTGACATACAAAGAGACAGAGCACGTCCAAAACAAAACAAACCCCACCCTGCAGCGGCGTTAGAGAATTAAAACAAAGAGATATCTATTGCAGCTGAATTCTAAATACTATCTGCCGAAAATATAATCATTAACAGTCTGTAAGCTTAAAATAATCTTCAGCAATTTTTAAGATATTAAGATAATAAAAGAAAGAACCCTGGGAATGATTTTAAAAAGTAGTCTAGGATAAACATAGTAAATCCTAATGTAATAGTATAATGTAATAGTAGAAATAGTAGAAATAGCAATAAACCAAGAGTATGATGTTAAACAGTCTACTTTAAGGTAGTAAAAAAAAAAAAAAGAGAGAAAAAACCGCCCAGCCCTACTTTAATTACTTCCACACTCACGTCTATAACTGTAATTAAGACATAAACATATAATGTCCAAGTAAAGAAAAGGATGTATAATTATAATACCAGTCTGTTTAAAAGTGGATCCAACAGCAGATAATAGATCCTTCCCATGTCTTGACAGAATACAGTTCCTTTATTAACTTTCAAAAAAGTGTCGGAAACAGCTTCTTTAGTTCCTTTTCAGCTTCCTCCTTGCTTGGAAACACATAATATTGGTCTTGAACTTCCACTTTCAGTTTGGCGGGATACAAGAGGCTGTATTTGATATCGGCTTTCTGTAGCAACTTTATAATGTTAAAGTAGGCTCCGCGTTTTGCAGCTGTTAATGGTGAGAAGTCGGGGAAAATACGAATAAGATTATTTTCAAATATAATCTCTTGCTTGTGTCTGAGAAGTGCCATCACATCAAGCTTACATCGCAATAACTTGAAGCGGACAATAAAAGACCTAGGTTTAAAGGTGCTTGATCTGTATGTGCGATAAGCAGCTGCTATCTCAATGTCGAGTTTAAAATCATCTCCAATTATTTTAGAGTAATTCTACTGCAAATTTCACTGGGTTTGAGCTTTCTCGTTTCTCAGGTATACCCTCAATTCTTATATTCTGTTTCTTCTGCACCCATCTTCCAGGGCCACAAGTCTGTCTCTGAGTTTTTTGCATTCAGAATTCGCAGCTGTAGCTTTTTCATCGCCGTTAGACGCCAATTGTTCCTCTGTTTCAACTCGAGCCGTGAATGCCTGCTTAACATCATCCAGCTGATCTGTAACGTCATTAATCTGGTCGGCAAGCATTTTCAGTTTGGATCTATTTTCTTCGATGTGTTCCTCTAATTTCACCAACATGCCTTTAAAGTTCACGTCAAAACGTTGAAATAGACGCGTTTCCCAGTCTTTGTTATCCTTCTTAAGATCAATGTTAGACTTCTTAAGCTCATTCTTGTTATCCTTCTTAAGCTCATTTATGGCCGTAGCCATGGCAGAGACCAGTTTAGTGATCATCTCTTTCATTTCAATTGGGACAATTAATTTCGGATTTCGTGCTCCGCGAGTGGAAATGCAGCTCCTGTTACAGCAGGTGCTGTGGGCTCGCGATGAGTAGATGAGAGCACATCCTACAGGGCCTTTTCTAGTCTCGAATGATCCTCAGAAATCGGCGATCCATCGCAACCTGTATCACTTGCACCTTCACTCCCATTTTCACTCTTGACTGCAGACGATACAATGGAGCGGGGTCCCATGAAATCTGCACATTCGTCTGCCTGTTCCAGGCCATACCTTGCACTCGGGCCGGACATCTGTCCAGACTTTGATGCAGGTTTAAGTTTCTTTTCCGGTTCTTTCTAACATTTCTTCTTGTTACTCATGCTTGTATATTGTAGTGGAAGTTCCTTGGTCGGATGAAATACAGGATACCTCTAAATAATATGAAATACGTGGGAAAATAAAGCCGCTGCTAGCGGAGCTCTACTTCAGACATCCATCTCATATAACGGATGAGACCAACTTCTTCTGATAAATGCTGCAAAGACTGCAAGGTTTGACCTCAAAGTGAAGGTCCATGCATTTCCCCTGAACCATTAAAAATTTTTGCCACCTGGAAAAGACAGTGTTGTTAAATCCAATAATTGTATTGTTTCTTCTGACTGAATCAAATTGTCCTTTCATAGCTCATTTAAAAGAACCCTTAGTGTGGGAAATTATGATTGGCATGGATTCTTCTGATATTTTGTGTCAGGGATCTGATCTGTGCGGCATGAATAAAACTTGTTTATCGGAAACCTCTCACTTCATAATATTTAAATTTACTCTCTTTACAGTCTTGAAAACCACTAGTCAAAATCTTTTTTTTTCATTTGTTTGGCAGCTTGGGTATGAGCATCAAAACAAAAAGATCAAAACCCTTGAGTCAGACATGCCAGATTGTCTTCTAGTCACACAACACCTACATCTCCTGCAATTGTCACAGAAAAAAGAAGGGGGGCAGGCTGAATCCATATGTGGAGTGTTTTTTTTTTTTGTTTTATTTTTTTTACTTCTGCATACTGTATAAAAGCCAAGCCTCAACAGTGTTGTAAGACTTGCCATGTATCTTAATTTAAGAAAGATATTTTTTCAGAATTGTAGATTTTTAATAGAACATTACACTTATTTTTAAATGTCTGAATTTGACATCCTTTCTGAAAAGTGCTATTCTTGAAAATAGCCTGACCTTCTCAAACTTACACTTGTATATGCAAAATCTTCAGATTTCTTGAGGAACCATATACCTGTTGACAATTTATATGTAGTTAAATTTTCTGTGTTTCATACGTACTAAACCACTCTTTCTGGTTTCATGCTTAATCTGCTTCCAGTCTTATTTGTTTTGGTTTTGAATACTCTTACAAAATATTTACAAAACAGTCTACATTATTAAAGCAAGTAGTGGTGACATGACATAGTGTATGTATCACACAAATGCAAACTTTTTTTTCCCAGGTGTTCCTGGCACATGCTAAACCTGTTTGATTTTTCAGTCACACTGTTTTGTTTTTACTTTTGATTTTTGTCTAACTAATTAATAAACATAATTGTGCAGTATGCCTAGATATTAGTTTGGAAATATCTGCCATGTTATGCTTTGTACTTTTTATTCAAAAGCATTTCAACCCCATATTGTATATGTAAACCTTCTTCATTAAATGTGAATTGGATCTGTTCAGCTTTATCACTGAATGCAAGTGCTCCTCAAATGAAGTGTGGAATGCTGTCACAGGGTCAGCAAAAATATGTAGCTACAGCTTTCAGATGATGCTCAATTGCTTTAAAGCATGAGCTCAAGCGTGTGCAGAAGGAACTCCGAGTCCAGCTCAGGGCGGCGAAGGAGCAGTACAGGAGAAACCTGGAGCAGAAGTTACAGAATAACAGCATGAAAGAAGTGTGGGATGGGATGAAGATCATCACTGGCTGCAGCTCGAAGTGGGGTGCCACCATCGAGAGAGATGTAGAGAGAGCAAACCTGATGAACAACTTCTTTAACAGGTTTGACCACCCTAACCCACTCTCACCTCAGACTACTGCACCCTCCACCCATCCTTCTGCTGATACCAGCATAGGAGAGAGTTTCCCCCCACCCACAATTACAGCAACCCAGGTAAGCAGAGAGCTGAGGCGACTTCGTGCCAGCAAAGCAGTGGGTCCAGATGGAGTATCGCCATGACTGCTGAAGGCCTGTGCATTGGAGCTGGGGAGTCCTCTACAGTGTATCTTCAACCTGAGCCTGGAACGGGGGAGAGTCCCGAGGCTTTGGAAAACATCTTGCATCACCCCAGTCCCAAAGGTATCGCGTCCTAGTGAGCTGAATGATGTCCGGCCTGTCGCTCTGACGTCACATGTGATGAAGACCACGGAGCGGCTGCTGCTTCACCACCTGAGGACATGGGTCCGCCACGCCCTCGACCCTCTGCAGTTCGCATACCAGGAGAAGGTGGGAGCGGAAGATGCCATCATCTATATGTTACACTGATCCCTCTCCCACTTGGACAGAGGCAGTGGTGCAGTAAGAATTATGTTTCTAGACTTCTCTAGCGCCTTCAACACCATCCAACCTCTGCTCCTTAGGGACAAGTTGACAGAAATGGGAGTAGATTCATACCTGGTGGCATGGATCGTGGACTATCTTACAGACAGACCTCAGTATGTGCGTCTCCGGAACTGCAGGTCTGACATTGTGGTCAGCAGCACAGGAGCGCTGCAGGGGACTGTACTTTCTCTGGTGCTGTTCAGCCTATATACATCGGTCTTCCAATACAACTCGGAGTCCTGCCACGTGCAAAAGTTCGCTGACGACACTGCTATCGTGGGCTGCATCAGGAGTGGGCAGGAGGAGGAGTATAGGAACCTAATCAAGGACTTTGTTAAATGGTGCGACTCAAACCACCTACAACTGAACACCAGCAAAACCAAGGACCTCGTGGTGGATTTTAGGAGGACCAGGCCTATCATGGTCCCCATGATCATCAGAGGTGACTATGTGCAGAGATGCTGCAGATGTTCTATCAGACGGTTGTGGCGAGCGCCCTCTTCTATGCGGTGGTGTGCTGGGGAGGCAGCATAAAGAAGAGGGACGCCTCACGCCTGGACAAACTGGTGAGGAAGGCAGGCTCTGTTGTAGGCACGGAGCTGGACAGTTTGACATCTGTGGCACAGCGATGGGCGCTGAGCAGGCTCCTGTTAATCATGGAGAATCCACTGCATCCACTGAACAGTATCACCTCCAGACAGAGGAGCAGCTTCAGTGACAGACTGAGGAGATCGTTCCTCCCTCACACTATGCAACTCTTCAGTTCCACCCGGGGGGGTAAACGTTAACATTATACAAAGTTACTGTCTGTTATACCTGCATTTTTATCACTCTTTAATTTAATACTGTTTTTTTTATCAGTATGCTGCTGCTGGAGTATGTGAATTTCCCCTTGGGATTAATAAAAAATCTATCTATCAATCAGGCTATTGCCTAAAGTATTAATGACTCTTGTAATGCTTTTTGATCAGGCCATTATAATCTATCACTTACTAATTTACAATTGATTCTAAATACAGCAGCAAACAAAATTAGAACTTTAAAATTATGGTCATATAACTCTAGTTCTTAACTGGATGCTAAATGAAGCAATTTAAGTTTAGGACCAAATTTAAAGTCCTCTTTCTCCTATAGGATATAGTGTCATAAATGGTGACAGAATGTATTGGTGCCTATGCTCCTTGGTGTACATTTTGATCTCAAGGTGCCAGTCTCCGCAAAATGCAAACTGCAAGTAAAACTAACATGGGAGGCAGAATCTTTAGCATCCAAAAGACAGAATGATCTGCCTAACAATGTCAGAAAAGCTTCCTTTAGCATTTCAAATCAAGGCTGAAGACTCCCTTTTTTTTTTTATTATTATTATTATTATTATTATTACTTATTTTACATCTGCAGCTGAAGTTGTTCAATATTGCATTCTTATATTACTTTTCAGATTAACTGTAAAAATTATTTTTGATTTGCAACTATGAAAGTGGAAAGTGGTTTTTTTTTTTTTTTTTTTTTTTTTTTTTTAATTTTTAATCTAACCTAAAGTTCAAGCAACACAGTAATGCAATTGCATCTTGCAAATATTTGACAAATTTACACTATATACTGTATTCATGGAAAAAGTCATGCACTTGCTTCATCAGATTTAATTCACAATTGTTATACAGTGCAATTGAGTTATTAGTAGAAGACTACTTGATAAGACTGAGCTTAGTTTGAAACATCTGGACATCGGCGAGACAACAAAACTTTACTAGAGAATAAAAATGTTTTGTACTAATAAGTTAGAAAGGATTTTGTTTATAATGGAGGAATTCTTTTCTGGACGTTAAACAATTAGAGGAAAGCATTACAGCGAGGAAAACTAAAATAAGACAAAATACACTTAAAACAGTCTTTGGTTCCTGAGTTTGCTAATTGTGCCAAGATTTGTAACGCCAATTTAACATCACATTTTCATTTCTAACAGTATGTTTAAAATAATAAAATTAGTCCAGGTCTGTGTGCATTTTTGCATGTTCTTTCCATCTGTTTGCTTCTTATGGCTCTATCTAACACTAAACCTGCACATAGACAGACAGAATCCCATGGAACAGTACAATGCTGTATGGGTTCTCAAACATTTGACTAAATCCTTTTTTTCTTTTTAAATGAAGCAGGAGGCATTGTGCTAGGCAATGGAAAGCAATGTTGTTGCCATATGGGTTAGCTTATCATCTGCACAGAGCATACCCTCTGTTTTCTAAGAACAGTTATTAATTTCAAAAATAGCAAGTAAGCACGCGCATTTTTCAGAAGTGATCTGCTGCTGATTTAGCTAACATTTCTCTCTCTCTCTCTCTCTCTCTCTCTCTCTCTCACTCATAGCCAGTTTTGGAAGAGAGAGAAAGTTAACAGGACCTCCACCTCCAGGAAATTCCTATCTCTGCATTTCTCTTATATAATCCAATGCCACCACCTTGTAACATTTCTCACATGTTCACTAATAAAATATATTGTATGCTTTTATTCTTAATGTAAATGCTATGAATATACAGCACGTTAGTAAAAATTTCAGTGTACAGTACTCTATATATGACCTGAATTGCCCTAAAAAATGACAAAACTATGTACATGTACAGTGCATCTGGAAAGTATTCACAGCGCATCACTTTTTTCACATTTTGTTATGTTACAGCCTTATTCCAAAATGGATTAAATCCATTTTTTTCCTCCAGAATTGTACACACAACACCCCATAATGACAACGTGAAAAAAGTTTACTTGAGGTTTTGAAAATTTATTAAAAATAAAAAAACTGAGAAATCACATGTACATAAGTATTCACAGCCTTTGCTCAATACTTTGTTGATGCACCTTTGGCAACAATTACAGCCTCAAGTCTTTTTGAATATGATGCCACAAGCTTGGCACACCTATCCTTGGCCAGTTTTGCCCATTCCTCTTTGCAGCACCTCTCAAGCTCCATCAGGTTGGATGGGAAGCGTCGGTGCATAGCCATTTTAAGATCTCTCCAGAGATGTTCAATCGGATTCAAGTCTGGGCTCTGGCTGGGCCACTCAAGGACATTCACAGAGTTGTCCTGAAGCCACTCCTTTGATATCTTGGCTGTGTGCTTAGGGTCGTTGTCCTGCAGAAAGATGAACCGTCGCCCCAGTCTGAGGTCAAGAGCGCTCTGGAGCAGGTTTTCATCCAGGATGTCTCTGTACATTGCTGCAGTCATCTTTCCCTTTATCCTGACTAGTCTCCCAGTTCCTGCCACTGAAAAACATCCCCACAGCATGATGCTGCCACCACCATGCTTCACTGTAGGGATGGTGCCAGGTTTCCTCTAAACGTGACGTCTGGCATTCACACCAAAGAGTTCAATCTTTGTCTCATCAGACCAGAGAATTTTCTTTCTCATGGTCTGAGAGTCCTACAGGTGCCTTTTGGCAAACTCCTGGCGGGCTGCCATGTGCCTTTTACTAAGGAGTGGCTTCCGTCTGGCCACTCTACCATACATGCCTGATTGGTGGATTGCTGCAGAGATGGTTGTCCTTCTGGAAGATTCTCCCCTCTCCACAGAGGACCTCTGGAGCTCTGACAGAGTGGCCATCAGGTTCTTGGTCATTACCTGACTAAGGCCCTTCTCCCCCGTTCGCTCAGTTTAGATGGCTGGCCATCTCTAGGAAGAGTCCTAGTGGTTTTGAACTTCTTCCACTTATGGATGATGGAGGCCACTGTGCTCACTGGGACCTTCAAAGCAGCAGAAATTTTTCTGTAACCTTCCCCAGATTTGTGCCTCGAGACAGTCCTGTCTCGGAGGTCTACAGACAATTCCTTTGACTTCATGCTTGGTTTGTGCTCTGACAAGAACTGTCAACTGTGGGACCTTATATAGACAGGTGTGTGCCTTTCCAAATCCTGTCCAATCAACTGAATTTACCACAGGTGAACTCCAATTAAGCTGCAGAAACATCTCAAGGATGATCAGGGAAAACAGGATGCACCTGAGCTCAATTTTGAGCTTCATGGCAAAGGCTGTGTATACTTATGTACATGTGCTTTCTCAATTTTTTTTATTTTTAATAAATTTGCAAAAATCTCAAACTTTTTTCATGTTGTCATTATGGGGTGTTGTGTGTAGAATTCTGAGGAAAAAAATGAATTTAATCCATTTTGGAATAAGGCTGTAGCATAACAAAATGTGGAAAAACTGATGCGCTGTGAATACTTTCCGGATGCACTGTAAATAAAACACCACAGCTTCATAGACCACAGCACTGTATTGATTATGGCTTTTTTTTTTTTTTTTTTACCTAAACCTGTTATATAGTGGGCTGGTTCCTGTCTGGTGTCTAATGATTCCAGGCCCAACATTAGCCCATACTGCATAAATGGGGTTTTGGAAAACAGAATTATAAAATTAATTGAATTTGGAAGTATTTGCAGGTGAATGTCTGCAGTGTACTTCACAGCACTACAAATTCATAAAGTCCACACACCAGATTAAGAGTACAGTGATCCCTTGCTATATCGCGCTTCGCCTTTCGCGGCTTCACTCCATCACGGATTTTATATGTAAGCATATTTAAATATATATCGCGGATTTTTCGTTGCTTCGCGGGTTTCTGCGGACAATGGGTCTTTTAATTTCTGGTACATGCTTCCTCAGTTGGTTTGCCCAGTTGATTTCATACAAGGGACGCTATTGGCAGATGGCTGAGAAGCTACCCAGCTTACTTTTCTCTTTCTCTTGCGCTGACTTTCTCTCATCCTGACGTAGGGGGATTGAGCAGGGGGGCTGTTCGCACACCTAGACGATACGGACGCTCATCTAAAAATGCTGAAAGATTATCTTCACGTTGCTATCTTTTGTGCAGCTGCTTCCTGAAACGACATGCTGCACGGTGCTTCGCATACTTAAAAGCTCGAAGGGCACGTATTGATTTTTCACTGAAAAACAAACTCTGTCTCTCTCTATCTCTCTCTCCCTGCTCCTGACGGAGGGGGTGTGAGCTGCCGCCTTCAACAGCTTTGTGCCACGGTGCTTCGCATACTTAAAAGCCAAACAGCCCTATTGATTTGTTTGCTAGAGATTGTTTTCTCTATCTATGTGACATTCTGTGCTCCTGACACGCACCCCTTTGAAGAGGAAGATATGTTTGCATTCTTTTAATTGTGAGACAGAACTGTCATCTCTGTCTTGTCATGGAGCACAGTTTAAACTTTTGAAAAAGAGACAAATGTTTATTTGCAGTGTTTCAATAACGTTCCTGTCTCTCTACAACCTCCTGTGTTTCTGCGCAAATCTGTGACCCAAGCATGACAATATAAAAATAACCATATAAACATATGGTTTCTACTTCGCGGATTTTCTTATTTCGCGGGTGGCTCTGGAACGCAACCCCCGCGATGGAGGAGAGATTACTGTAGTGGAGTACAGGGAAATTCTGATTAGCATGCCTTTCATTGCCATTCTCTTATGCTACGATAAGTAAGAATATATAATGTCATCGAAATGAGAAGTTTGATTTTAGTAACATGAAACAAACTCTAGGAGTGAAGATCACTATACAGAAAATGTATTTGAATTGAGTATACAAAATGAATGGCATGGTTTATAAAACTCTCAGGGTATTGCAGACCATTCCTGTAGGTAAATGAACTTTTGGAAAGAGAAACCAAGCAGCCATAGGAAGATTTTATGTATAAATAAATATTAATTAACACATCAAACTGATTGTGTTCCATTATTCATTGTACATGTTCAATTTAACAAGATGAAAAGCTATTTCTGTAGATCAATAACATAAATGAATTGATGCCCACACATTTCCATTAATAAATAATAAGAGTCCATTAAATATTTACAAGGAAAAGATGCACAAGTGATAATGGAACTATGAAAACAAAATGTAAGCTAATTAACTTAATTTGTCATTGGTAAATGCTGCCTTCATTTTATTAACAATTACTTTAAAATTTAGATTACTACTTATGTTACATATTACTAATATACTTCTCAACAATACAACAATGGGAGTGTCAAAGAAAAGTCTCCATTACTTATAGTAGCTTTACTGAATGTCTGATTATATTGCAGCAGAATCCCAACCACACCATCGGGTGTCTTAAATATATGAAGTTTGCACATTTGCAGTCTTCTGCCGTTTTTAAATCAACTAAGCTATATTTTCTAATTGACTGCTCAAAGTTATAAACCCTATGTAAGAAAGACAAAGTTTTAGGATTCCACCCCGTATATTCAAATTCCTATGAAGAAAATATATAGTGAGTCTCGATGGATCCACGTGGTCCCTTTGGACCGTGTCCAAAATTGGACCGAGGAGTGAGGGAAAACTGGCTTTTTTTACAACTGCTGAGGAGGAATGGTTGTGTCCAAGAGGCCAGAACTGGAAGTGAGATTACTGGTAGGGAAGGATCTGGAAATGAAGGCAAAGTTAGGCAGGCTTCTGTTTGGAGGGTCTGGAAGAGAGACAGAAAAGGCGATAATGCATCCTATTAACCCCTGTTCTGGCATTTCATGTTCAACCAAGTCCATTGACTGCCTCTCCTGTGCTTGTGTGTTACACCTGCAATAATACAGGGTTTCATGGTTCTGGGGATTGTTTGCCCACAACTTTAGGAAACTGGATTCATCAAATGGGTCAGCCCTGGTCACTCTGTGGAGTTTGTATATTTGTGCATCTAATTTAAACCCTTAGCAGTTGAGTTTTCATGTAAATCACAACAAATTTTATATTAGGTGAGTGAGCTCAGTACATGAGAGTCTGGGCATGTGTAAATATGTGTGCCATGTTATAAATTGGAGTCATGTACTTCACTGCCTCATTCATTGCACCTGTTAAAGAAGTAAGCTCTAGTCGCCTACAACCCTATACTGGAACAGGCAGCTTTGAAAACTGATTGCAATCAAATGAATATAAGTAAATGTTGGGTTCTTTTTTCCCATTTCACTGTTCTTGTATTAGACACTGCACATTTTGTATACAGTATTGTATTTGGGACGGTAGCCACAGGCTCACCCATCTGTCTGAGACTATAACATAATTTAAACCAATATTGCTTTACACTGTACAGTAATCCCTCCTCCATCGCGGGGGTTGCGTTCCAGAGCCACCCGCGAAATAAGAAAATCCGTGAAGTAGAAACCATATGTTTATATGGTTATTTTTATATTGTCATGCTTGGGTCACAGATTTGCGCAGAAACACAGGAGGTTGTAGAGAGACAGGAACGTTATTCAAACACTGCAAAGATGACAGTTCCGTCTCACAATTAAAAGAATGCAAACATATCTTCCTCTTCAAAGGAGTGCGCATCAGGAGCAGATCATGTCAGAGAGATAGAGAAAAGCAAACAAATCAATAGGGCTGTTTGGCTTTTAAGTATGCGAAGCACCGTGGCACAAAGCTGTTGAAGGCAGCAGCTCACACCCCCTCCTTCAGGATCAGAGAGAGAGAGAGATAAAAACAAACAACCAAAAATCAATACGTGCCCTTCGTGCTTTTAAGTATGCGAAGCACCGTGCAGCATGTCGCTTAAAGGAAACAGCAGCACAGAAGGGAGCAAAGTGAAGATAATCTTTCAGCATTTTTTGACGAGCGTCCCTATCGTCTAGGTGTGCGAACAGCCCCCCTGCTCAATCCCCCTACATCAGGATCAGAGACAGTCAGCGCAAGAGAGAGAGAGAGAAGTAAATTGGGTAGCTTCTCAGCCATCTGCCAATAGCGTCCCTTGTATGAAATCAACTGGGCAAACCAACTGAGGAAGCATGTACCAGAAATTAAAAGACCCATTGTCCGCAGAAATCCGCGAACCAGCAAAAAATCCGCGATATATATTTAAATATGCTTACATATAAAATCCGCGATGGAGTGAAGCCGCAAAAGGCAAAGCGCGATATAGCGAGGGATTACTGTATTAATTACTGTTATTTTTGACACATTGAAGGAACTACTGAATATCAAGTATGAAACCATAAACACGCTTCTCTTGATCATATATGTCGATGTATGGCTACTATTGAGTCAGTACAAAAACTATGTACAGGGAAATTAAAGTTCAAGAAAAGCTGTTGTGAAGATTTGACCAACTCCAATTGGTCATGCTAGTTTCCTCCTGGTGCGAGTAAATTTCCTGTCTATATTCCACTTGCTGCTAATCTGAGATGTTAAACTGGCATCTCTTCACTTGGGTGGTGCTCCCTTCACACTGTATCCCCCTTGGGCTGTCAGGATGTGAACCTGAGTTGGCACCCCATTTGCAATGCAGTGTGTTGAGGACAGTAGGTGCCAAAAGTGTGAGGAGCAAGGAGCAGTAAAGTACTAGAGTGAACATCGTTGAGGAGTTAGCGACACATTTGTAGGTGCAAAAGACCACTTCTGTCCCTTGGTGTTCTGGAGGTGTTTCCTATTGCCGCTGATAGCAGGAAAGTTTGATCAGGCATGCCAGTGTGAAATGATTGCCTTTATTCAATAACAATAAATAAACCTGTTAATCTGAAAAATGAGTAGCAGATGTTGCATCATTGCACATTTCTCTTCTCTCCCGATAAACACATTTTTCAAAAAACTTAATTACAGCATTACATTATACACAACTAAATCAATGGTTCACGAGTTCAGTCTCTGTGGTTGCAGGTTTTTTGTACCAACCAGTTTAACAAACTAGGAGTTATTTTACCTATAATTGTTGTCAGCATTTAATTATGACTTTTTTTCTTATTTTACTTTCAGAGTTTAATGTGAGATTTACACATTATTTTTTGGGGGGGCCATATCATTCCATGCTTAACCGTGTTTTGTTTTAATTCACTTTCTCTATGGAGCACTGACAAAAAAAATTTCTAACAACTAATGATGCACTCAGTAGACACCCGTGCAAAGAGTATGGAATGATCATGGGCAGCTATATTCACTATTCCCACTTGCGTGCTTATTAATAAATAATAGATTAAATAAACAGAACATTTAAAAAAAAGCAAAAAGAATGAACTGTAATCGATCTAACGTGCGTACACTCTTGCGTTACTCGGTAAATCCAGTATATTTGCTGGATTAACCCAAAAAAACAAACTGGTAACTATCAGCTTGCTTAATTAAGTCCAATTACAAGCTGAAGCTGGCTGGAATAAACAAAAAAAAAAAAAACCAAACCTGCACCCATAGGGGGCCCCCCTGACTGAACTTGGGAGCCACTGATCTAAATAACGTTCATAAATGAAAGGAAACCTGCTCAATTAACACGATGTCTGATAATCCTACCAGATCAGGAAGTTTTTTTTCTTTAACAGCCCTCCCTTTTACTATTAGTGATGCATTTATTAATGTTACCAGCTACAGTCAAGAATACCTACCTGCTTTCAAAAAAAAAAAAAACGT
The DNA here is from genome assembly GCF_900747795.2 of Erpetoichthys calabaricus. Classification (NCBI taxonomy): domain Eukaryota; kingdom Metazoa; phylum Chordata; class Cladistia; order Polypteriformes; family Polypteridae; genus Erpetoichthys; species Erpetoichthys calabaricus. The sequence continues at coordinate 201,277,273 of NC_041397.2, forward strand.
GCAGAAAACCATGGCATTGTGAAGCAAAGTGAGACACGTACTAAAGGCTGGTTCGAAATAATGCAATAAAGCGTCCTCCGTTAAAGCTGAATTGAAAGTACATGACTGATTGATCCTCCTCTTTCACGTTAAAACAGCGGGCAGTAAGAGTGTTATTTGTATTTTCAGTAACTAATCGAATGCTGGGATGGCGCTATCTCCCCCCATCCTCTGACCTTCAGGGCGTTGGCACCCGCCGGTTACCGTTTTGTCTCGCGTGTTGCACTAAAGAATCGCCGGCAAGTCTGACCGTCGCGCCTGATTCCGCAGCGATGGCAAACGAGGGAAGGGGGACCGGTGTGTGGAGTAAAGAATTCACCTTAGGCACAACAAGAAAGTGCTTATGTGGACACGTCCCCAGGAGGGAGGATGTTTTTTTTTCGCAGCACTGACACGAGGTGCTGGATGAGACGTCTTGGCGCAGACACTGAGCCGAGCTCACTGGATTAATGCCAGCAGCGCCTGGGACCGCGACCACGTGATGGCCAATAGCCCAGAAATTAACTTCAGTAATATAATGAGATCCTCCCTTCTCCATCCTGGGGACACACCGCTCGCCTGCTCATTTATTTTACAATTTTCTAAGATCAGTTTCCATGAGTTGGATTACTAAATGCCCTGACACTAGATAATGTGTTTGCCAGAGATATTGGTTTTATTCGCATTTAAAACTCCCGAGGCAGATTAAAAATGTTTATAAGTAGCGAGGGCAGTAAACATGGAGATGAATGCTATACTATTCAATAGATAAATGAAGTAAATTTAGATGGGAATGGTGATGCATGTTAAATTATATTTATATAAATTTTGATAATTGTGCATACAAAATAAAAATCTCACAATCGATGTTTTTTTTCTGTGCTTTGGAAATATTTTAAACGCATTTACTGCTTGCTTTTAAACAGTGATTACAGCATCAATTTTATCTAAAATATATTATTAGTCATTGAATTGTCAAAAAAAATATCTTGCACTAGAATCAAAGCATACTGTAAAGTGTATTTTGAGTCTTAACCTGCTCAGTCCAGCTGTCTCTGCATTATTTGTCTTTCTTGCCTTCACTGCTGTCATGTATATTCAGGAACAATCCATGTGACTTTCAGGGAGAATATGCCATTTTCCCCTGGATGTTGCTAAGTGACCACAAAAGCCATACAAAAGCTTTCTCTGGATACCGAACAATACGACCACAGCTTGAAACCTCAGGTGAATGGGCGCCTCAGCTGTGTTACCTGGCATCTTGCACTGTGAAAAGATTAATGAAATCTATTCACATGGACAACCTTTAAATTAAAATATGAATGGGACGTTGAGATCTGAAATTAAGATGTTGGTTAAGTCTCTTTTTCTCTTTTTTTTTTTTTTTTTTTTTTTTTTTTTTAAATAGTAGGAAAAATAATTTGGATAATTTTGGTAGGTGTTTTTTTTCCTTCATTATTTTTCTATTCCTGTTGAAAATTTATTAAAGAGAATTCTTGCCTGTTTTGAAAATTCTTGGTTATACTGCAAATCTTAAACTACAACATTCACATCTTAAATGTAAATGATTAATTGAGAATTTTGGGGTGAATGTTTCATTTGGTGTGACTTTTCCATAATCAGGGAAAAAAAAAACCATTTTTAATTGTATGTGTGTCATTGTATTATATGTAAATATGTTGTACATATCTTGTAGTAGTGGTATTTATTAACAAAAATAAAATTTGGATTAGCTAACTACAAATGTGTGTGTGTGTGTGTGTTTATGCATGAATGTATTTCTGTATGTATATAGCTACAAATGGACATAAAGGAAGAGGCTGCAGATATACAGATAAAAACCAAGAGAGATGTAAAATACAAATATACTTTGTTAATATTTTAAAAAATCATACTGTCATATACCAAAATCCTAAAAGGGAGCCATGGTTATCTGTCTTGAACCCTTCATAAATTGTAAATGTGTACAGTTTATGTACAAAAATGACAAAGTATGAAATGAATATTTTTGCATGAGATATCTTGTGCCTCCTTTTTAAGGTTCTCTATTTATTATTTAAATTGATCCTTTAATGTGAGGTACAGTTTGTATTAGGTGCTCTGTGCTCAAAATGAGTTGGTCATTGTCTGCCATTTGCACAGCACCAAAATCTGACTTGCCTGTTTAGGAGAAAACTCAAATCCCCAGAAATGCCCAAATGGCCAAGCAGCTTTTGGTTTTCAGATGAGTCCACATTAGCTGGGCATGAGCGAGTGTATCCTGCAATGGAATAGTGCCCCACCCAGGGCTGGTTCCTGCGACTCAGTCCAGACTGCTGGGATTGTCTGCAGATTTTCATGATGCTGCAATAGAACAAGTTATATACTATATAAACCAAAGAGTGGGTGAAATGCTAATGCATATGTGTAGCTGCTCCTTTTATTTGAATACTGGCAGAATTAACTGGCACTGCCCAGGGTGAAAAAGTGCAGGTGTTGTCACTAAATTCCCCACAGGGAAAACATTCAGAATGAAACATGGCTTGTGGACTTCCATCCATCCATTTTCCAACCCGCTGAATCCGAACACAGGGTCACGGGGGTCTGCTGGAGCCAATCCCAGCCAACACAGGGCACAAGGCAGGGAACCAATCCCGGGCAGGGTGCCAACCCACCGCAGGACACACACAAACACACCCACACACCAAGCACACACTAGGGCCAATTTAGAATCGCCAGTCCACCTAACCTGCATGTCTTTGGACTGTGGGAGGAAACCGGAGCGCCCGGAGGAAACCCATGCAGACACGGGGAGAACATGCAAACTCCACGCAGGGAGGACCTGGGAAGCGAACCCGGGTCTCCTAACTGCGAGGCAGCAGTGCTACCACTGCGCCACCGTGCCACCCCTCCCCTATCTATATGGAGAATCTGTGCAATGGTTCAACAATGAGGATTTGTATTCCACACAAACACACATTCAGCCTTTTGCTATATTTAATAATAGATGTATGCACAAAATATATGTAAATGATATAATAATGTATTATATTTTATATTTAATATATAAATTATGCTAATTCACTTGAGAAGAGCATCCACATGAGGAGCATACCTCTAATACTTCCTTGCAATAGTGACATCGCTCATTTACATGACGTTCTAAATACTTCGTTGTCATTACTAAAAATCTGTTTCATAATTAGTATGACAAATCTTTCCATGTAAACCATTTAGATCAATCTTTTATTTTTATTTCTATAGGAAACAAAACATAATAACAAATGTGATGGGTGAATATGCTGTGAAGGAGCCAGGAAAATAGTTGGGGCACCAGCTGGGCTACCCCATTAAATTTGTGGGCACCTTGCCAAAGAATCTAACAAAAAGAAAGTCACTTTGTTTTTAAGACACAAATCGGGAGTAAATCTGTCCAGTAAGGCAGATAAACACAACAAAGCAAAAAAGGGTTTTGTCTGCAAGATCTCCACATTTGTTACAGGTTTTTTCCAAAATGAGCTCTACCATCTTCCAGGGAGACTGCCCATTTTTATAGTATCCTGCCTGGAAGGGGTGCATCCTGCTCCGGGGTGAAGGCAAGTGCTAGGTGTCTTCTCTGGGCTGTCTCTCAGCATTGTAGATGAAAAGGAAAAACATGGTAGCAACAGCACCTCCTCTTGCTCCGGGGTGGTACTACTCGCCTGGACAAGGCCAGGAAGGTGATCCCCAGGCACACCTGATTGACACAAAGGTAAAAATAATCAAACAAATTGGAATTCAAATTCACTTTATTGGCCAGGTACATTAATGTGTACTAGGGATTTGTCTTGATAGTATTGTAGTAACATACATGGACAAAATAGAATACAAAAGATAAATATAAGAAGATAAAATATGATGCAGCATACATCGGCAATATAAAAAAATAAAGAGCAGGATTTAAATGTTCAGGCAGTCTAGTGTGCATGTATACCTATATATTGAGTAGAAGCTCAGACCTGATTACTTAGAAGAAAAAAAAAAAAAAACCTGTTTAGCTGAGGTGTTGTTTTTGTTTTCACTGCACAAAGACGTTTGCCAGAGGGAAGTTTTAGGAATAATGAAAATAGCATAGTAAATACAACAATATGCTCTGGAAACAAAACATGAAACTCCACTTTCAAATTCCACCTGTAAAGGTAGCTATCCCTGTCAAAAATTGTTTTTTGTAAGGTAAAACAACAAATAAAAGGGTCCAACAATTAAACATATCTTTAACAACTTCCAAAGACCATATATCTGATATAACATATAAATTATTCACATATAAATTATGTGAATTTCCCCTTGGGATTAATAATCTATCTATCTATCTATCTATCTATCTATCTATCTATCTATCTATCTATCTATCTATCTATCTATCTATCTATCTATCTATCTATCTATCTATAACATCTGTTTAAAAAAAAAAAAAAAAAAATGGAAGGATGAACTGGCATACATTTTTTTTCCTGTTGTGAGTCTAAGCTGTGTTGTGCTTGTTCCTGGCTATTCTGTCTTCTTATGAGCCTGACTAGAATGAGGAGACTAGGAAATGAACAGATTTGCATACTGATGTGCGTGATTGTGTATGAATATAATGTGATATAATCTCACTTAAAAATTAATTTTTTGGCCTACTAGCAAAGAGATTGTGTTCCATGAAAAATGATGGCCACTGTGAAATGTGGTGGTTGTAAATTTAGCATTGTATTAAAATCTGTTACATCAATGAGGTTATTCAGTGTAATGAATTTAGTAGGTATCCATCTCCAAACAAAGATTTTTGTTCCTTTTCCCAAAATAAATAATGAAGTATTTGATTTGCATAATCAGAGTATCTCTTTGAGCAGAAAATGGATTATGCTGTGAAATGAGTGTCTCATTTTGGATCAATCTCTTTGGGGGGTTGAGGGGGATTGTTTGATTTAGTGAGTGGTGTAGACTTGTTAAAGAATAACCAAAGTAAACAGAAGCACACCTGCAATATATTTTTCTGTTTTTGATGGCACTACACATACAAACTGTGGAAATGTCTGATGTAGTAATGTGCTCACTTTAAGGATGAACTGTAAGTAAAGCACTAGTGTTTTTGCATCTTAAATATAATTTGTAGTGCCAGATGGGACCACTTGGAGGCAGTGTCATAACAAATGTAATTTTGTGTGTGTACTGCATGAGTCTGCCTAATAAACTGTAAAATATGCATAGATACTGTTGTTCAAACAGCACACACTACAAGTGATTTCAGAACATTGCCATTTTATTGAATGTGTTTCCTCTCCATAATTGAGTTCATAACAGGCTTAACAGGACAAGGTAAAGCTCAAGTGGGCAAGCTGTCCTGGGTAGCTAGAGGTCATTAAGTCAAGGTAGGATTCAAGTGGGCAAGCTAACCTATCTGTAAATTTAAGACATACAAAGAAACCGTCTGTTGCCAGATGTGGTGAGAAGAGAAAAATAGTGGTTATTTAAATGAGCTTGATCTTCAACTCTTAGATCTCAAAGATTATTTAGTGGTGAATGGGGCCTAGTTTGCACTTTTGTATTGTATTTGTTTATTTCAACTTCTTAAATGTTTAAAGCTTAATAACGCTTGACTTCACCTGTAGGTAAAGGACTCATTGTAGTACAGTGCCTACATACTGTATGCACCTCAACAAAGCTATTCTTTATTTTGTAACATAGATATAAAGTACTAAAGATACTGAAAACTTTGTTAGATTTGCATTTACTCCACCAAACTCTAAGTGTTGCAGGAGTAAAGTGAAGGTGGGGCACCAGCCTGTCACAGGGCACATACACCTGAACATGCAACCCCTCTCAGCTTTGGCCTAGCATTAACAAACCATTGTTAATGACCATTGAAGACTTTCTCTTTGGATCCTGTCACCCTTTGAGCCATTGGTATGTCTTCTCCACTAGTGTTAGAAATCAAAAAACAAAAAGAAGTACTAAAGACTTGGTTGCAGGTATTTATTATTTTTATTTTTTCCATTATAAGAAAGAGTTCCAGAAAACATGTTTTTAGTTTAATGAAACCAATAGTGACAAGATGTGGGTGTGGGGGGTGTTTCACACCCTAGACTCCGAAGACAACTATGCCAAATAAGTCTCTGGTCCTTTATTTACTCAAACGCCTTAACAACAGTTCTTGCTCATAATCCAGATTATTCTTTTTCTTTTTCCTGTTCCATTCCAAGTGAGTGTTGTCCTACACTCCTGATTCTGATTTACCTAGTACTACAGGAGAAGAGCCAGGGATCCACAAGGAGTTCAGGCATGTCACTGGCATACCTCAGAAGAACTTCTGGTTCAGATGGTTAAGGGTAGCCTCCCCAGAACTAGTTCCAGCAGCTGGGCTGCCCACTTAAAGTACATTTCCCATGCAACCCAGTGTAGTACTGGAGGTGTGTCACCGCCCCCCCCACCCCACCCCAAATGCACATGTGTACTTGGGTGGAGACACATTTCACTTTCCTGCCATTACCCTGGTTTCTGAAGAAAGGTACCACTATCATCCTGATGGGGCTTCAGACAACAAATGCCTTCTTCAACATCATGTACTGGAGATGTGTACTTACAAATACGGCAGATGAGGAAGACCTTACTTGTTTGTTCTGCTTATTTTGCAGTGAAAACTTCCAATTACTGCGTTCACGTTGTTTTTGTGCACATATTGCTCCAATTTGAATAAAGAGTGAGTGTTGCACAAAACAAACTAAATCAATGAAGTGAGCAATTTTAAAAATTAGACGAGATATCAGCCTCTTGGTGATGACTAGTCAAATGTTCTTTCTACACAAATTGTCAAAAAAACAAAAGACAAAAAACAGAAACCAGGAGATGGATAATCAGTGAACAAAAAGACAAAGATGTAGGAAGACGGGCAGTAAACCTGGAAAGGCCAAATATTGATCAGCAAAGACCAATATACTAAAGTCGACTTTAAAAGAACGAACAAATTAAAGGTCCTAACAATAACTTTGGCTCTAACTCTATAAAAACTACTGAATAAATTTGTGTTTAAAGTAAAGTACGGAACCAGTTCATTAACTCTGCCATCTTTTATGGACTTCAGGCAATGACACGACATGTCACAAAATACATGGCTAGTGATGGGCTTGATACTAAAACCAATATGGCAGTACCCATGTATTTGTGCACAAAAAAACTGTAGCTGAACAAAGGCTCTCCATAAGCTAGAAGTACACTGATGTTACCACATTAATGTTAAACAACAAAAAGTATACAAAATAACATGCAAAAATGAGAAAAATATGTTTCCACATGTACAAACCTGAGAGTCTTTGCAGGTTCCATACAGATGACAAGTGTGTAACCTAATTTGTAACGAGTATCAAAGCAACCAGGCCTGCACAGCTTTCACATACAGATTGTGAACCAACAGATCCATAAAATTTTAAGTGAGGTAGCAAATGTGGGTACCAGAGACGCACAGGATAAAGTATAATGGAAACAAATATCCTTCTTTCTCTCCCTAAACCAGCTGCTATAATTCAGTAAGTCTATTCTAGCAGCTAAGACTACATAGCAGGAACCATCATGGACTGAATGCCAACCTACTATGGGGAGCAATCACGTACATGTACCCACACTTGCTCACAAAGGACTAATTTAGACTTGTTCATTAATCTGCTAAACTCCATAGCAAAGCTACCCGAGGAGAAATTCAAGCTTGGGTTCAACTGGTCCCATTGCTGTCTGTTATCTTTAAAAGGTGGAGAAGCTCCTATGTCTCCTTTGGTTTTGGATTTGCATTACAGTAACACATGTCTTTGAATAATCTGTAAACTAATACAAATTTTAGTTTTTAGTTGAGCTTACTACTGAAAGGACATAGAGCTGAAGCTTTTGGTGCAAAGTTCTGAAAGTGCGCTGGAATTAAGAGTCAAATTTGAATTGGTACTTGCAGAGACTTTTAAAGGTACTTGATGTATAGCTTTATACAAGCCTTATTGGTGTTTTTATATTTTTAACTTTATAAACTGCTTACTCTTTCATTGCCTGTCAGAGTTGCAAACCATTCTTTATTAGTTTTGTTATGGAGAAGCTAGAGTATTTACAGGTCAATACTTTCTGAGACAGAAATAGAAGCTCTTTTTTAAAAAAAATGCATAAAAATAAGCATATCTTGACTACAGGTGGAAATGGCCAAATGTTTATCTGACAACTTTTTCCTTCTTGTTTTGTTATTAGAAGAGGTAAATTGTAAGATTTAAATCAGCTAGCTTTCCTGTACTAAACAACTATGCTAAAACATTTGATATACCAGGCAGCATCTAAGACAAACTATAGCAGGAATGGTATCCTCATTTTAAAATTTTCTGTCTCTTTGCCATGCCTTTGTAATTTCACCAAACATGTGCAAGTGTTCCTTCTTACAGTAGTGTCTTATTATGCATTTACACATTTGTGTGTTTCTAGTTCCATACATTGAAAGCAAAAATAGAAGAAAGCTAAAACAAATGTAGCCTCTAAAATTTGTTTTTGCTGGGATTTTGTACCTCATGTACATATGATGCAAGTTCTGTCAAGCCTAGGCTGGCCAATGCCTTTCAACAGCCAGGTTGGTTTAAAAAAAACCAAACGATGGAAACAAGAATTTGAGAACATGTTTTTTCACTGGGGCTAAACTGCATATCCTGCATTTCACTGGCTGATACTAGTTACATCCATGTCTCAGTAATAGTGCTACTGCCATTGTATTCACCTTGTGCTGTTGGCTCTAATGGTACAAAATAGAAGCAGTCCTTCAGTGAACTGATTTGTTTCATTTATTTGTCACTCCTCTCTTTCTCAGACCCAATGGTAGTTCTTCTCTCTCAGATCTTCAGGAGACTGTGTTTGAATCTCTCCACTCTGCTTTTGGTGGGGTCTTCCTGGCATTCCTGTTTATCTGCCATAGCTGAGATTTGCAGGTTAGATTAATGGACATACTGTATAATGGACCTCTAATCCACCTAGAGTTTGTTTCTGCTGTAAGAGTAGTGCTGCTGGCCTCCGCTTTGCCCCCTCCCCATCTCTGATTTAAATTAAGGTTGAAAATAGATGGAGGTGGCATAGTCGGTAGCTGAACGACTTCATGAATTCAGAATTCTAGGTATGATTCATGAGCTCAGGTGCTGTCCTTATGGAGTCTGTATTTTCTCCCCATGTCTTTGTTGGTTTTCCTATGGATAGTCAACCTCAGGTTAAGGTAACTGATGACTCTAAATTTGGGCTGTTTTGCTGTTTGTGTGGCTGGGTCCTGGAATGGACAAAACCTTGAGCTGTATGTTCCCTCCTGTGACCAGTGCTGTTGGCTTGAGAATAAAATGGAAACAGTATTTTGATTCTTGAAGTGAATGTATCAGTACTGATGATAAACGCAATGTCCGACTTTTTTGTATTCTGGAATTATTTACAGTTGTCTGAGCTGATTTATACTGTTTAATGTCCAACAGTACAAGCTTGTTGTTTGATGGTTAATTAGCTTGTGGAATCTGCTGTGCCAGTTAAATAGAATTTGTAGAGGGCAGGCAATTGTTTTCTCTAAAAATTTTTTGAAGACCAGAGTTTTGTTTCTCTTTTCCCTTGCAAGCTGGTCTTGGATTAATTCACTAGAGTTAGATTTAGAAATGCACAAATCTATTAATTCTGTAAAGCGTGTGTTTAATTGACATTTGTATGTATATTTCATTGCTTTAATTGAAGTGTTTTTTCTTGAATTTTTCTATTTTATTTGGTTTTTGTCAATATTTTAGAAATATGTTTGACTGCCATCTAAAATGCTGAGGAGCAAGTGACTGAATATGTATTGTGTGACCGAATATGTACTGTATGTGTTTTTGCTCTGGAATGAATTGGCACTTTTGTCTTGGGTTTACAGGGCTGATTCCTGCTTTGTGCCTGATGTTGCTGGGACAAGTCCTGACCCTAGTAACTCTGTACTGAAATAAGGGTGTTCAGAAAACTGAAGGATTAGTTATAAATTCTAATACGCTCTGAGCACAAGATGGAAGTTAGTTATATCAACATGACTTGAATATACAGCAAGTCGCCCATGTGAATATCCGCTTCATTTTCATCAATATGTATATCTTTTTTAATTTTCATCATTATGGAGCCTATCATGGGGTAACAAATGTGTCTTTACTTTTCAAAAATTAGACAAGTTCAGTTGAACTTTTTAATTATATATATGTGTGGACTCCACTTAAATGGTAACAGCAAATTAAATAGTCAAGTCAAAACACTTCTCTTATTTTAGGAGCACACAGTGTTTAGCATTGGAACTCCTTGATAATGCACAATATATTTGATGGGTTTAATTAAGATTTTTTCCACTGCTCTATAATTCTTAAATTACTTGGTCACAGAGCTACTGTAAGATTAGGTATAGTAACACAAGTCATAATAATGTCATTATGATGTTTTTTGTACTTATGATAAAAAAACTATCAAATTAAAAATTCTGTGTTATTACATTGTTTTAATGTAGAATGTTTTAAATACTGGCTAATGTATAAAAGTGTGAGCACACAAAGCATTGTTCGCAATATGGACTTTGGCAGAGTCTGAAAAGTACAATCAAGATTAAGAAATTTAATTTAGATGCGTAGAGTATGCCATGCTGATGGGCTTTGATTTCTTTAAATTAATCTTCAATAGTAGGTTTTTGAATACCAGTAGGCAATTGTTGTTTAAAAAAAAAAAAAAAATTTTATAACTTTTTCTCAAAGCTTATTTTTTCTAGTACAGTACTGTATATTTTATCTTCCTATAATAATCATTCATGCCCTTAAAAAGTAAGGAATAAAGAGTATGACTCAACAATTTGACACATGCGAGATAAATATCTTCTATACATGAACCCAAATTGTACATACAGTATTGATATGAACAGTTTAAGTCTCGTTTCAGTTTAGGAAGAATGATTTTTCAAATCTATGCTGACTCATTCAATGTTTAAGTGTGATTTATAAAACTATTTTAAAGTACTGGCTTACACTTGTTTTTACTGTACATTTTGGTAAGCTTAGTTTGTTTTCTTCATCACTTTGTTGACCATTCCTTGTGGTGGCTATGTGACACTGACCATAGGAACATCATCAGTAATGTAGCTTAGGGTCTTTTTTTTTTTTTTTTTCTTTTCTTTTTTAATGCATCTTTCAACAGAAAATATACTTGCCCTGATAATCCATTCAGTTTTCATAAGCATGGATAAATAAGTCAATAAGAAAAAAATAAATTAAAAACATAGAACAATTGACTATTCTATAAAACTGGAAAATCTTCAGGTGTAGTATGTCAATGTACATTTCTTCAATAAATAACTTAATGGCAAATGTGAATTATAAAAGTTGCATTTGTTAACTGTATGTCTTCAACATATTAAAAATTTTGGATTGGTACCTGAAACAGATTGGTCATGAAATGGCCTATAAATGTGTGATTCATTGAAGGGTCAGTTTAAAGACATTCCCTAATTTTGAGGTTGCTTTAATGTTACTTTGTCCACATAAAATGAATGAGCACTGGTAAAGATTTTTTTACTAAAGAACAGCTTTAATTAAAATGTGCAATATTCACCTATTTTATACACAGTATGAGTATCAGCCATTGATAAATTTAACAAAAGGAGGAAAAAAATAAAATAGCCATATCAGAGCAACAGTGTCAGCTTAGTAAAATCACCGAGTCATAATAAGTTCTGGAATGATTTACCACATCATTTTTATTTTACTGCTATAAAGCTAATTAGCTCTGTGTCATGAATAATTATCAAGACGCGAAACAGCAGATCCTAGTTAAATTACATTGCTTATGCAGTTTTAAATTATTATTAAGTCACTTTGTTTATTTAAGAAAATGGCATTATACAGCAAGCTTACTGGACTTTGAAAAAGGGATTAAAATATTTATTTGACTTGGAAATCACAAAGCATATGTTGATGCTCATTAGGTATACATTTGAACTGTCAGGGAAATTCATCTGGTTTAATGCCATTTTAAACAATTTAAATTACTTATTGCACAATGTTGCCAAAATGTAATAACCCAAAGATATTCCAACAGAGACACCTAGTCAAAAAAGTTCCATTGTTTTTGCAGCTCATTAAGTTGAAATCATATCGGTCAGCCTGTACAGAAAAGAAATCTCTCACTGTGTTATGAGATTTCAGTTACAAATGCACCACCAGTGTAGAAACACATTGGCACACTTGATTTAGCGTAGGCTCATTAAACCAGTCTCCATTATATTAATGTTGATCTTGCATTAATTCCTGATCGGGATGACAGTACTTTAGATGCATGAGAAGCCAAATTCTAGTCATCTGCTGGGCAGTAATCGATTGAAATGAGCACCAGAATGAGAAGCAACTCCTGAGCGAACTCTCTTCATCTCTGAAAGTTTTCAATTATTATGCACTTTATTTTTGAATTTTTAAAATGATTAAACAAGGCAGTTCTACAGGTTGCAATGGTAAAAATACAAATATTTAACTAAATGTATATAAATAGAAATAGTCAAGAAAAAGCTACAATAAAAACAATGTTATTCAGACCAATACCACATATATCAATTTTTATCCAAAAGCATCTTAAGATGCATTTTACATCTGTTTAGTAGGAGTTGCCCGATTAAAGGGAAAATACTGTTCAAGGGAGTATGCCCCTAAAAGAAAACTGGAATATCTAAATTGGACTAATCAAAGACATGACATCTGGAAAGATAGATACTTTATTAATCCCCAAGGGGAAATTCACATACTCCATCAGCAGCATACTGATAGTAACAATATTAAATTAAAGAGTGACAAAAATGCAGGTACAACAGACAATAACTTTGTATAATGTTAATGTTTACTCCCCCGAGTGGAACTGAAGAGTCACATAGTGTGGGGGAGGAACAACCTCCTCAATCTGTCAGTGGAGCAGGAAAGTGACAGAAGCTGCTCCTCTGTCTGAAGATGACACTGTTCAGTGGATGCAGTGGATTCTCCATGATTGAAGGAGCCTGCTCAGCGCCCGTCGCTCTGCCACAGATGTCAAACTGTCCAGCTCCGTGCCTACAATAGAGCCTGCCTTCCTCACCAGTTTGTCCAGGCGTGAGGCATCCCTATTCTTTATGCTGCCTCCCCAGCACACCACCGCATAGAAGAGGGCGCTCGCCACAAGCGTCTGATAGAGCATCTGCAGCATCTTATTGCAGATGTTGAAGGACGCCAGCCTTCTAAGGAAGTATAGTCGGCTCTGTTCTTTCTTGCACAGAGCAACAGTATTGGCAGTCCAGTCCAATTTATCATCCAGCTGCACTCCCAGGTATTTATAGGTCTGCACCCTCTGCACACAGTCACCTCTGATGATCACGGGGTCCATAAGGGGCCTGGGCCTCCTAAAATCCACCACCAGCTCCTTGGTTTTGCTGGTGTTCAGTTGTAGGTGGTTTGAGTCGCACCATTTAACAAAGTCCTTGATTTAGGTTCCTATACTCCTCCTCCTGCCCACTCCTGATGCAGCCCACGATAGCAGTGTCGTCAGCGAACTTTTGCACATGGCAGGACTCTGAGTTGTATTGGAAGTCCAATCTATATAGGCTGAACAGGACCGGAGAAAGTACAGTCCCCTGTGGCGCTCCTGTGCTTTCAGACCTGCAGTTCCCGAGACGCACATACTGAGGTCTGTCTGTAAGAGAGTCCACAATCCATGCCACCAGGTATGAATCTACTCCCATCTCTGTCAGCTTGTCCCTAAGGAGCAGAGGTTGGATGGTGCTGAAGGCGCTAGAGAAGTCCAGAAGCATAATTCTTACAGCACCACTGCCTCTGCCCAAGTGGGAGAGGGATTGGTGTAGCATATAGATGATGGCATCCTCCGCTCCCACCTTCTCCTGGTATGCGAACTGCAGAGGGTCGAGGGCGTGGCGGACCTGTGGCCTCAGGCGGTGAAGCAGCAGCCACTCCATGGTCTTCATCACGCCAGGCTCACCAGGACGTGATACCTTTGGGACTGGGGTGATGCAAGATGTTTTCCAAAGCCTATGGACTCTCCCCTGTTCCAGGCTCGGGCTGAAGATGCGCTGCAGATGACTCTCCAGCTCCAATGCACAGGCATTCAGCAGTAGTAGCGATACTCCATCTGGACCCACTGCTTTGCTGGCACGAAGTCTCCTCAGCGCTCTGCTTATCTGGGCTGCTGTAATTGTGGGTGGGGGGGCAACTCTCTCCTATGCTGGTATCAGCAGAAGGATGGGTGGAGGGTGCAGTACTTTGAGGTGAGAGTGGGTTAGGGTGGTCAAACCTGTCATAGAAGTTGTTCATCAGGTTTGCTCTCTCCACATCTCTCTAGATGGTGACACCCCACTTCGAGCTGCAGCCAGTGATGATCTTCATCCCATCCCACACTTCCTTCATGCTGTTATTCTGCAACTTCTGCTCCAGCTTTCTCCTGTACTGCTCCTTTACCTCCCTGAGCTGGACTCGGTGTTCCTTCTGCACGTGCTTAAGCTCATGCTGATCACTGCCTTTAAAAGCCCTTTTTTCTGGTTCAAAAGGCCCTTGATGTCACTTGTAATCCATGGCTTGTTGTTAGCATAGCAGCGAGAAAGGGAGTTTTCCAAGAACCCTTGCAGCATAAAGATCATCTAGCCTGGGATAAAATGCTTACATGCAACCTCATGTTGAAAATCTAGTTATTGAAATAAAAGCTAAAGGTATGCTGATAGATGACTTGGTGGCAATAAATAAGAGCCCTGCTGTTCAAAAATTCAGCAAAGAGCAGGTAACAAGAAAAAAAAAAATCACTTATCAGATTAATCTTTGCTATTCTCCTGTCAATTACTTGAGGACCCTTTTAAAAAGAGGCAAACACTGAAGAAATAAGAGAAATTGTATAAGATGAACTTTAAGGTGAAGGTTATAAATTTCTTCAAGGTGAAATTGTAGTAAAACAAACAAAAAAACTTACCTGGGAAACGGGTTATCTTCATTTTAAATCCTTTCAAATTGACTCTGCGATCTGGTTAGAAGTATTGCTGACAAAAATGATGTTGTAAGGACGTCTACATTAATGGGACCAGAATTCAAGACCCAGTACACATTAAGGACTTGATCAGTCCATCAGAATCTGACACATTTGTTTGAGGTTTCCAATTTCAAGGAGCTGTAGCAGGTTGGTTCTTATAGTATCAAGGCATGACATTTACCAGGCACTTCCTCAAGAATTCATACATTTACACATCAGTGTGTTAAGAAACATCTCCGGGGCTCCTTTATACCTACGGCAATATGCCTTTATAATGCCTGACTGCAACTGTGACTGCTCTTTTATCTTTACCCATGTCGTACATTTCTCTTTCAGTAATTCTGTTTGAGGGGATTGCTGATGTGTGTCTTTTTTTTTTTTTTTTTTTTTTGGTAATATTTATTTTTGAGCTTCTGTAAAGAGCTAAAATTACCCGCTTGGGACAAATTTAAGTACTCTCTATCTATCTGTGTTTTAACATCTGAAATGGGCCTGGCTACTTGTAATACACAAATATAGTTACCTATATGAAGAACCATTAAAACTTGTAACTAATATTTGTGGTCAGTGGTAAAAATTTCATACCAGTCAAGGAGGTAGAAGTAGTTTTCATTCAGCATCCTGAATGAAGAAAGGCGAGAACAGCATCCTAGAATTCTATGGTAGCACTGACTGAGTTACCCTGGGGACACATACTTCAGAATGGCAGAGTTCCTAATTTAGTGAACTACTGCCTACCATCAAAACATTCACATATGATCAGACAGCACCAAGATTAACTTTTAACCCATCACACCCCTTTGTTCACCTTCTATACATCTGATACACAGAACTACTTCTCCACAATGTGAAATACCTGAAATTAACATCATGGCCCACAGTAATTTGATGCATCTGTTTATATGTTTGGATTGAACAGATCATTTTGGGCTGTTGGTGAAAAATATGTGCTGTTATTTTATGCCGTGTGCTTTGCTTTTTTAATTTGAATGACTTTTACTAAATCAAATTTCATGTAACCGACACTATGGCAATTAAGTATTTACTTCAGTTACCTGGGAGAAGACAGAGTACATGCATGTATGAGAGTCACAAGAGGAAAGTCTAGCTCCAATGTGTTATGATAAATAAAACCCTTAAATCCAGCACCTCACTGAAAAAATATTTCTCACTGGAATGTGAAACAAAAAAAGGAAATGGATATATGGTGAACAGTTAAGATTTGTTGGCAAATTCAAGACCAAGATTTAGCGATTTAATATTCCCCTATAAATTCTCTTTCATGTATTGTCTTTTAGGTCCCAGTTATAGTTGTTGAGGACTTTTGAAGAAGATAATAATCTCCCTTTGTAGGAGTCTTGGAATATATTGAAGATAACATTTTCAAATATAAAGCTTTCCTTTAGCTGCCTCAAGGAGATGTGCATAGCTACTGGGCATAAAACTTAACAGGTCGGAAGTTTAAGACACAAGATGCTATGCGGAGTGCTGATAAACAACATTATGCTGCAATATGACACAAAATAAGAAGAGGCAAAAGATGTTAAAAGGTCAAGTTTTAGTGTAGAAAATGTGAAGATGTAGGAAGAGTAGTATTCTGCAGCGTGAAACATACTTGGGATGGGAGGAAACTACAGGGTGAGTCAAAATTATATTAACATTTGAATGGTGGAAACCATTTATTTACAAACATACTTCATATGTGCAAGATGATTTACAGGAATGTCTCGACCTGTTTGCCATCATGTTCAGCACATGTGCCATATATGGCACATAAATTGTCCACAAACATTTTATATAAGTATATACATAGCAGTATCATTAGTGTTAACATAATTTTGACTTACCCTGTATTTGACGTAAGATATCCTTGTCCATTGTAAGGCAGACAAATGCATCAAATTCATGGCTCACAAAGTAAAAGATCTTTTTCTAAATATATCTAACCTTATTTCTTGGTTTCGTCTAAACCATCAATATGAACATTTTCTCAAAGTGGAGAACAGTGGGTGATATTCAGTGGGTGTCTCCTTTGAGCAAGACCTACCGTCATATTCTGGAGAACCTGGAAGCCACCTGACATACAACATAGAGGTGATAAGCTTACAACAGCCGAAGACTGCGAGACACGTCTAAAAATGATAGATATCATCATGGTGAATATACTCAAGCATCCAATTAAAAGAGGGCGCAAATAAAAAAATATGGTGAATGAGTGTGTCATGGGGTAAGAATGAGCCAATTGAAAGGGATCGTAAAAAGGTTCCTGTGTATATCACTCTATATAGTCTGTAGATTACAGACCTTCAATTAGGCCCTTGGGTAGAAAGCTGTAAAGGCTACCATACATACTGTAGTGTTGCTTTTTGGCCTTGGGACCCAGTTTTATCTATTTTTGTTCATGTAGCCTAGCTAACATTTTGCCCTAAATAGCATACATTAACAAATAACACTTAATAAACATTGACCATTTAATACAGTATACATAATACTGTATACTGGGGGTGGAGTGGTGGCTCTGAGGCTAAGGATCTGTGCTGGTATCCAGAAGGTTGCCAGTTCGAAGCCCCGTCACTGCCAAAAGAGATCCTACTCTCCTGGGCCCTTGAGCAAGACCCTTAACCTGTAATGGCTCCAGGGGTGCTGTACAATGGCTGACCCGGCGCTCTGACCCCAAGGGGTATGCGAAAACATACAATTTCTTGTATTAGGATTTTGTTAAAGGCGAAATAAAGAAAAAAATAAAATAAAATAAAATAATAGATGAAATACGCACAATTCTTATCCAAAAATAACTCAACACACTGACATTTAATGGGCTTGTCTGATTTTTTAACAAGTTAGTCGAAATCGGCAGTAAGTGAAGAAAGCATGCAGAGAAATACAGATGTTTTAATTTGCTGGTGGCTGACCTGCCTTGAATTTCAGTGCCCAGGTGTATTGTACATGGTATGACTAGCTGTTCTACAATTGTATACCCTTTCATATATTTGGCAATTCAATGTGCAGCAAGATCATGCCCAGGGTGCTTGCTGGCATGTTATATACTGTAAATACACTGGGATGTTTTTTGAGAATCCTCGATTTACATTTACTTCATGCTTTTATCTGGTAATACAACAATGCAAATAACGGCCAACAGCAATTACTTTACCCACTTTGCTGTAAAAGTAAATCTATACCTCAGAAAATCTGGCTTGTATTCTCTTTTAACATTCCTGTTTTTGTCAGGTCTTTGGGAAGAATTTGGTGGGGTTGATGCTGTATTGTAAAAATTCAGAGTAGGTGATGCTATGGTGAATTAGATAGATAGATAGATTAGAAGAACTTGTCCATGTTTTTGGGCTTTCATAATGAAACACGCCTTGTGTAACAGGTTGTTATCTGCTTGTAATTGGACTTCTGTCAGGCGTTTCTGTTCCTCAGTATGCAAGAGCAAAATGTAGTTTTGACTGAGAGCAGAACTGAAATCTGCAATCAGTACTAAAGTAATGGTTGATTTTTTTTTTGATTTTTTTTATTTAACTTAAGTTGATGACCCATTTATGGCATTGTGCCGTACAGGCTGAGAAACACTGCTGTAAAGTAAATCTCAAGATGGAAGCACATCAAGCTGTAGGTAATGTAATGCCAATCTGAAACCTCTACATATTATTTATTTATGCATTTATCAACAAACTAAATATTTAAAACTATGTTGCAATTTTCCATCCTGCTTAGTCCATTTCAGGGTAACAGTGGCCCAAACTTATCCTGACAGTACTAGGTGCAGGTAGACGCCGACCATGGACAGAATACCAGTCTATCATAGGGCTCATTCTCAGACATACTTACAATGTTACATTTTTATTCAGTTTTCAGGTTTTCATTTAACATAATACCCATGTTTTTAGAATGACGAAGAAAAACCTGGAGTATCTGCAGGCAAAGTTGCACAGATAAGGGAGAATTTGCAAATGCCACACAAAGTGACAGGGTTGTAATTTGACCACAAAACTATAGACATAATGCCATTGCGTGATTACTTGGATATAGTAAACATAATTCAGGATTGTGGGTGTAGGCCGAATCTATACTTGCAGAATAAGGTGCAAAGCAGGAAACCGCCATAGCTAGGGTGCCAAATCATCAGAGATTACGCTCTAGCAGCTATCCACACTCTCACTTCCTCATAGCTGAGCTGAAATCATAAATTACCCTAACGTGTCTTTGTGGATGTAAAATTTCCATCCTGGAGATCCTGGATCTGAGGTAGCAGCACTAACCACAGCACCATCATGCTGCTCAGTCGGAGTCCACAGTAAAGACACGTCAGCTTTCTGGTCTGAAATGGACTAATCTATTTTATTTTAAATGTAACAAAATGCTGTATGTATGAGTGCAATGTGGGGACCGTACATTAATGCCAGCCAAAACAAAAGGAATGGCAAACACATTTTCTGCCTTGACCGATTAGCGATGTGCTTTTCACTTTTTTATCCAAATGACTAACCAAAATTTCTTTTAAAGGTCCAAAAGAGTGAAGTTCTCTAAAATCAAATGTGGCTGTTATATTTTTATGACATCCATCCATATCAATTTCTTTTCTGTTGTGTTTTTCTAATGACTTTCATTGCCAATTTCTTGAAGAATATATACTGTATGTTGTATTTGGCATAAATAGAAGCAACACTGGTACTGAAGAAGTAACATGTATATACTGCTTTAAAATGTAGGGATGCTGCATTTCCTATTTTTACCTAATTCGAATACCACTGAAACATGGCTGTCACAGGACTACACAATGTGCTACACCTTAATGGTAAACATTATTAGGATGCTGTGTAATCTTTACAAAATTCAATGGGAGGTTATAGGTTTCGGTTTCCTCCAAGCTGCTGTATATTGACTCAGTGTTTAGAAAATTAAGAGGCAAAGGTCAGGAAAACAATCCACATCGTCATGAAGTGTGAATGAATTTGTCTGAGAATGGTTGGTCTGGTTTCTCACAGATTTTCAACAGCCAACTTTGGTAGGACTGCTGCAGGTAATATAGAAAGAGACCAACTTTGGCAGATTGCTTAAAAATTTTGCAAGTATTTGTTTGGCAATAGGTTATTTGTTTTGCTTCTAAGACATTTTTGTCTTGCGCACATGGCATATAGTCATACAAAAAACAAATGCTATTTTAGTAATTATCCAAGCTTTACAATATAATATGCTCAAGCCTGCATGTCCAAGTCAGGGTCCCAGGGGGCTGCAGCCTAATCCAAGAAGACTGTGCACAAGGCAGAAAGCATTGCTGGATGGGGTGCCAGTCCAATGCAGCCTTTGAGCTTTATTCCGTATTTATAATTAATTACTAATCTTCATTACTGCAACTTTCTTACCAATTGTATCACCTTGTATCGGAAAGGTTAAAAATGCTATCTCTAGTGTTCTTGCCTACAAAAATATCTATGAACACATTACCCCAATACACTTGACCCAATATATACCTATAAATAACACGCTATGTTCCCATTTCAAAACAGCCTTCAATATCTTACCATTGGCTTCTAAATGTGTGACGACACATTGTCTTCTGTACCTGGTATGCTGTGTAGTAAATATAAATGCTCATGTCTAGAATATTTCCGTGGCTCAAGACCATACTCTTGATGAATGTGATTTTTTTTTTTTTTTTTTCTGGCTTGAATTTCTCATAATCATTTAAGTTTGAGGTTACTTGGATTCCAACAAACACAGACATGTCATGCATTAAAAAAATATGTTAATTGGTTACAAGACCAGCCTGGTATTCATTGGCTCACATTGCACTTCATGTGATATCAACATTGCAAAGTGCGTGGAGAGATAAGTACAGCTAAAGATTAATAAAAAAGACTGAAAACATTCTCCAGAGGAAGATATGTACAGCATTTGTATTTATCTGAGATGCTTCAACAAGCAAAAGGTCAATTCACCCATGTAGTTTCACTGACTACTGCCAAGTAATCTGAAGGCTCTCCATTTGTGGGTACAAATATAAATACTGTATAACAATGGGAAGTGGGTCAACAATTCAAATGCTCATTCACGTCTGATTGTGTTGAGTTTTTATTCTTGAATATTTATTTTTCAGAATTGGTTTATAAAAATATTTTAGTAAAAAAAAAAAATCAAAATGGCAGTGCCCATAAAAAAATGGCAAAGAAAATGTAGACCAGACACAGACACAAAAATAGCAGTACGTGCAAGTTTATGTTAAACCAAATGCTGGTTTCTTTCTAAACTCATGTGCTCATAGGATGACTGTCTTCTATAAACTTGCTTTGGTGTGAGTGTGAGCATTAGTAACCCCTTTGGTTTCAAACCCCAGGGCTCTTTTTTAACTTTAGGCTGATTGGTGCTTAGGCTGTGATCTCTCCACACTACAGTATAATTCCTTATGTGTTTTGTAGTGCCCAATTGTCCAAGAATTCCATATTAGTGTTAATTTAGTTGATTTCTTTGCATGAACAGGTTTCGCGTAAGGCTCACTAATTAGGGGGATGGCCTGGCTTCCAATATAATTGCAAGAAATTTTTTAACAAAGAATCTTCCTCTGTTGAAGCATATAGAAGTAATCCTGAAACCGCTACATTACATTTATAATTTCAGTTCGATTTAGTGGATAATTAGATGTAGGTAAAGCATTTGTGAATGAATATACACTGTAACATGCTCATTTGTTATATCGTGTCCTGGCCAACACCTCTATTCAAGGAAACTGGTCACAGGTAGTTTTATTTATTTATTTATTTATTTATTTGTTTACAGTTGCATCACAGGCAGGTCAAACACTAAGTCAGAGAGAGCTTTAGATTCCTAGGCCTTGGAACACTACACCTTTACTGCCTGGTTGTGTGTGTGTGTGTGAATGGATAAATGCTTATAATGTATTTTATACAACTGTGTTATTTGAAAAGATTAGACAGAATGGCATAAAAGTTTTAAAAGTAATTCAGGAAAATGCTCCTCTTAATTGGTTTAAAGTTGTTTGCCATTTTTAGATCACTATCTTTCAGAAATGATCAACAGAATATAAAATAATCCCCATGGCATTCAATCTGGACTCGAGTTGCAATTGAATGTGACATACAAATGAGTCCTTTGGCAGTGAAGTTTTAAAATGCGCTGCTAGGGAATATATGTGAAGAATAAAAATTGTTTGTGATTAGGCAGTAATAAACATGAATAATATTGACTTTATTTATAGCATACTGTTTAAGCATTAAATACTTTTTTTTTTTATTCAAGTACTTTGCTTATGAAAGGGCTTGTGATCTGAAATATGCTGTAGTGTATCTCTTCTGAGTTTATAATAATTGCTGGTACAGTATACTAACATGTTCACTTTAATCAAGCAAAGCTGAATGTTTTTATATAATGGTATATTTGTTGTCAAGAAAATGAATCTTTAAAAAATGAGTATGTATATTATGGTACAGTTTAAATGCATAACAAAAGGGTAACTCTACTTGTAAAAAGATAAAAAAGAGCAGTTAATGAACCCCCGTTTGTCATGTCTCCACAATATGTAGAAAAAAGCACAAGTGCCAGGGATCGAGGGAACAATAGGAAACAGTCAAGCCCTTTTCAAATCTGTCCTGGAAAAGGACAGCCCAGGTGGGGTTGTGGAGGAGGAATTTCCAGTACCAGTGTGAGTAAGCTGCCACCAGGGTTGGTATGCTCTGTTTTTGGAAGTGGTGCCAGCAAAGGAAGAAGAGAGTTGAAGGCTTTATTGAAGCATTTAATGTACCCCATTGTTTGCTAAGGTGATGGTGACCCAGCTGTTGTGAGGGATACCTAGCCATTTGAGCAGATAGTTTATCAGAAGGATAGACAAATTCCCCCAACCAACAGCTGGCATCATTCAGTGCAATGTCAGTAACTCATCACCAATGTAAAACATTTGTATGTATGTATGTATGTATATGTATATATGTGGATGTGAGTGTAAAATGATGCATACAGTGGCTGTGTCATGGACTGTTGCATGTGAAGACCCTAAACGTACTGTGTCTGCCTGTGCTTTCCTAATGCATCCTCATAATACACATATGTCAAGTTGACTGTCAGTTCTAAAGTCGGTATTTGTGAATGGGCTGTGCGTTGGACTGCCACCGAATACTAGTCTGCCTCCTGTCTTGTACCCAGTGCTGTTGGGTCAGGCTCCACCTCATTATGGCCTTGAGTTGGAATCAGTGGGTTAGAGAATCCTTTACATTCATTTTATATCATTGTGTCATCCAGGAGGTATTAGAATCCTATAGTCACTATTACAGCATGCAAGAAGGATGGCGACCTTATTCTAAACCCAGGTCTTGAAGGAAAAAGATTTGGGGGCATCTGGCTAACCATGGTACACCCTGAAAATGACTGTTAAACTGATGATGATGAGATAATGTTTTTATAATTATGTAAATTTTTTTAATCACAACTGTAAATATTAATGTATGATTTAATAAAAACTATAACAATTGATGAATTTAACTAGGGAAACCAGAAGTCCAAGTGGCATTAGGAATTTGGCTTTATAAGAGGATGCCTGCAAAAGAATCAAACAAAAAGTGACATAAAATGTGCACCATTCATTACTGCCTGCTGATAAAGACAGCTTAAAAATCAAACAGCCGAAGATCTCCCAGCTTTCCTGACAGAGAAAGCCAAATTAATTATAGATGAGGGGAATACATTATTGAACAGTATCACTTATTTCTTC
This sequence comes from Erpetoichthys calabaricus, assembly GCF_900747795.2. Classification (NCBI taxonomy): domain Eukaryota; kingdom Metazoa; phylum Chordata; class Cladistia; order Polypteriformes; family Polypteridae; genus Erpetoichthys; species Erpetoichthys calabaricus. The sequence continues at coordinate 201,301,046 of NC_041397.2, forward strand.
TTTATGGTTCAACTCATGAAAAATTATGTCAATTAGAAATTTTCACTCAGGTCAGTGAATAAATGGTAGCAAGGCAATATGTGGCATTTTCCAGAAATAATATGAAACTTTTTTTTTTTAATTTTTTTTTATTTTCGAGAAAGAACAACTTGAAGAGACTGTGATGCTTCCAAAAACAAAATTAAGCACATTTTCAATATCACAGGTTTAATGACCAGTTATTAAGCTGGTTGGCCCAAATCTTTTTCTCCTACTCTATATTGTCTGAAATGCTTTTAGGGGGGCTGGTAATTCACAATAATAAAAGAGTGAGAGCTGTTTACTTCTCAGTAAACATTCAGCATGTTTGGTTAGGTTTACAACTATTTATACACTAATGATTCACCTTTTTATATTAAGGTGAGGGTTGGTCCTATTTATGGAGATGAGGTTATAAATAAATAGTCTCTGATTTAAAAAAACCAAAACAAAAAAGAGAATACTCTAATGGAACTTAATACAGACAATTGACACTGGGATATCCTTTCTTCAGTTGTTCTTCTATTTGCTTGTAAATATTAAATGGGGTCTGCCCATCTGGTACCCTAACCATACTATGTGCATATATGCATATATATATATATATATATATATATATATATATATATATATAATATATTTATATTATATTATATATTATATTTATATATATATATAAAGGGTGGCGCAGTGGGTAGCGCTGCTGCCTCGCAGTTGGGAGAGCTGGGGACCTGGGTTCGCTTCCCGGGTCCTCCGTGTGTGGAGTTTGCATGTTCTCCCCGTGTCTGCGTGGGTTTCCTCCGGGCGCTCCGGTTTCCTCCCACAGTCCAAAGACATGCAGTTTAGGTGGATTGGCGATTCTAAATTGACCCTAGTGTGTGCTTGGTGTGTGGGTGTGTTTGTGTGTGTCCTGCGGTGGGTTGGCACCCTACCCGGGATTGGTTCCTGCCTTGTGCCCTGTGTTGGCTGGGATTGGCTCCAGCAGACCCCCGTGACCCTGTGTTCGGATTCAGTGGGTTGGAAAATGGATGGATGCATGGATAGATGGAACATTATCCTCTCCCCTTCTGTTATAGATCTGATTGTCAAGTTAGACTCCCATCTGTCATTTGATACACATGTCCATCATCTTTGTAAAATTGCATTCCTTCATCTCCGAAACATAGCCAAACTCCGTCCCTACCTCTCCCTTTGTGATGCTGAAAAGCTGGTTCATGCCTTTGTCTCATCCAGGCTGGATTATTGTAATGCACTCCTCATCGGGATACCCAACAAGAGCCTTCAAAAACTCCAACAAATTCAAAATAGTGCTGCAATAATCCAGATGAGGGTGCAGAAATATGAACACATTTCACCAATCCTTCGGTCACTTCATTGGCTCCCTATTCATCTCCGTATCGAATACAAACTGTTTGTTTACTCACCAGTGTATCGATGGAAATGCTCCACAATATCTTAAGGAACTCCTTATACTAAAATCCACTACAAGAAACCTCCATTTTACAAATACCTACCGCCTTCGCCCCCTGTGAACAAACTTCGTACAATGGGTGACCGAGCCTTTGCAGCTACTGCTCCATGGCTCTGGAATGCCCTACCAGAGAGCCTCAGAACACAGCAGATTGTGGGCCGTTTTAAAAAACAGCTAAAGACTTTTCTATTTAGGAAAGCTTATTAACAAGAATGCTACTAATTATTGTCTTTTTATCTTGCTTTGCCTTTGTTTAAACTTTATGTAACACTTTGAGATTTACTACTAATGTAAATTGCCCTATAAATAAAATGCATTTTTATTATTTATTATAACTTTTTTTTCCCCTGAGCTGTTTTAATTAAAACTTGTATAGTTTGCAGTTATCTGTAGGAGCTGGCTTGAATTTTACATGTATGCTAGAAATTCATCGAATGTTTATATTAATTCATAAATATGCTTAGGCATTTTTATGCCTACTATACATTACATATGCAAATTCAGAAATAAACATATTTTCTAAGGTGTTTTAGGGGGAAATGTTTTTATGTATCCTGGGTTTAAATTTCACAAGGGCAAAATATGTTGACTACCTCATTGATTCTTGACGTACTAGGTGCTGGAAAATTCAAGTAAATTAGAAATATAATTTTTACAGATGAAATAAATACGTTCATGTAACTTTTTCTACTTGTATTACTTGACATAAAACTGCATGGATTCAGTTAAAGCTGATTTGCAAGTTTCTAGCTATAATTACTCATTTGGTAAATAAATTGTCCAGATGCATGACTTTCATAGAGAGCTGGGCTGGTACTCTGATCAGCATTTACCTTTCTGAACATGACAAATTTAAAAGAAATACACTACCACCTACAATAAACTAGTCCGTAGGCATTATAATCCATGATTTTCATCCTTGGTAGCATGGTAGCTGTTGGAGACCAATTGCACTGCCTTTCTTGTGGAGTTTCCTTGTGTTTTGAGTATGTTTCCTCCCACAATCCATAGACATGCTAATAGTTTGACTGGGAGAAATTAAATTGTCTGTTTTTTTAATTAACTCCAAAGGTTTAGCCAGTCTAATGGTGTTAGGATAGGTTCATGTTTCCCCATAACAATAAGGTTTTGTGTTTAAATATGGCAATGTGTAAAATCTTCGTAAATTAGAATCAGCTTGTGTTGCTGAGCAGGTTCTGTGCAGTCTGTTTCTCCTAAATTTGATGCCACCCCTTGTATTTTCAAGCAATCCCTCTCATTAGTAAAGCTAAGAATGAGCTAAGTAGTCCGAGATAATACCTCATTTTCAAATAAAACACTCCAAAAATCCATTCTGGCAATTCTACAGCTTTAAAAAGTCTTGTTTGACACAGACATGTTTTAAATGGAGGCAATAGGATTAAACTCCTATTAATAGCATGTGTCAGTAGAAAGTCCACTTTCACTGTCACTTATTTCTCTTCTGTTGTAATTATGGATTCTAATATATGGATTGCATATTTATCCAAAAAACTGAGAACAGCATACTAATTAACACTGGTATACAAAAAAAAATCATGGTTTGCTTCATGTAAAACTCTAAACCATTTGGACAGCTTTTTATTTTATTTCATTTTGTCTGAATTCAAGACTCCTTTTAATGGCATGCGCAGCATTTTCTTTGTATTGCTTTCCAATCACTCTGTCGCCTAGATACTCAAGGTCTCTGTTTGCTTTATCCATGTCAAATCCACTCTCGTACAGTATGTATAATGGGATGTTCCTATTATGTTGCTGTTTTAATTACCTCATTGATTTCGTTCTACAGTTCCTATTTACAAGTAAAGGAAGAAACAAATCAATATGGTACAGACAGAAAAGGATGCTTTATCACACATTTTCATACCTTCACACACACTCACGCATGTGTTAACAGAATGTGGCAAAATCATTGCTTAGGAAAAAGGATGAAAAATTCACAAAAAAAAAAACTGAGAAGCATTTTTTTTAATCAATAATGTATCATAGGTCAATTGATTAATAAAATTCTTTGCTCATTGGAACTGCAGCAGAATAATCTCAAGTTTTTCACTTGCTAACTGATTTTAACAAGTTTTTTTGTGTGACTTCATATACAAATATAATCAAGTTTGAACAGGGCAGTAAAATGTTTATACAATACCTGGCATGGGGGAACAACATTCTTCTGTGATTGCCATGTTTTGCAGCAATATGGAAGCATTCTTCTAAATGGTGAGAACAAGGTAGTATTCAGATTGTAGTGGTTAGGACAGTTCTGTATATTATTGAAACTGGTCAGTCCAAACATGGCTATGGATATTCTGACAACCCCTTTATAAATCTATTAGCTCTTTAACCATTCAGTTAATTGTCCTCTTAAAAACAACACAATTTATGAAGCAATTCTTTATTCTTCAACATGTATTGTAGAATGCTCACCTTCATTATGCATGAGACAATAGTCTCTTCCTAAGAAGTATTTAATTGAATAAACCTGATGCCATGGCATAATTCTGCTATTTTCTGTGCCACAAAGTGAGATTAAGTTCTGACCAACTACATTACAGTACCATAGCATCACTGCTTTAATCTTAAACAAGTTTCAGGTTTGATTAACTTGAACTGAGTTCAGTTTGTGTATAAAACTGTGTCCTTACTTGAATGAAAGCAATCGACATGTGCCTGTAAAACGGAAATAGCATTCCATTAGAAAACACAAAGATCAAGGTGCAATAGCAATAAGAACAGTCTTTCTCTGAGAAATGTAAACAATTTCCTAGATTAGAATTTCTCAACCACTGGGTCATTGCAGGGTGCCAAAAATCATCCTGGGTTGCAAGTTGCTATTGTTTATAATCCTAGTAGGTTGCTATTCTGATGATTGTGCTTGACCCCCCACCCCAACCCACTTTTCATAATTGTGCTTGATTCACCAAGGATGAAGCTCTGATGAGCAGGCTTGATTCACCCTTGGTGGACTGTGAAGACACTAGAAAAATCAGGACTGCTCTCCCCTAGACTTTCTTGTATACTCAGATATGGGGATGGATATTTGAGGAGTAAACCGCAAGGCAATGATTATTTTTTTCTATTATGTACATTAAAGAACTATCAACAATAAATCAAATCAAATTAACAATATATTGAACAATTATTGTAAAAGTAAAGTTGAATAAATTGGACCCTGCAGCTGCATGAATAAAAGGTAAAGTACAACTTCTGGTTAATGGAAATGGCCCAAATGTTGATAGAAATCTACATTCTGTACCCAATACTTCTATGCAAAATTTGGTTAACCTAAGTGAAAGCGTACTCAATTTATCGTGTTTACATACACACACACACAGACATAATTCCAAAAATGGTATTTTCAGACTCTGGGAGGTCTAAAACGTTGAGATTCATCAAAATCTCGACATCGAATATTTGGACGATTACAATACTTTCCCTATACTTCTTATAAGAGAAAGTAAAAAGTAGGTCGCGATATCATAAAGATTAAGAAACACTGCTTTAGGTCTTCCACCACATAGACAGACATTCTGCAGAGTGTAACATAAATATAACCTTTCCATGACCACTTAATTATATATAAAGTTTGGGGTGTGTGGTTGGGCCAAGGCACAAGGCAGGCATCAATCCATTTAAGGATCCTAGCATAAATATAAGAGAAGTTTATTTAAAAGATGTAAAGTGTTTTAATCATTATATATTTAAAAGCATGTCATGAATTCCAGTGTTTAAGTTTTTAAATCCTTCCAAAGCTCCCCCTCCCCATGTTGTGACAAAGGGATCTTACAACAATATGGAACCTTTTGGGTTTCTGTTTTGTTTGTGGGCACTGCCATCTTTACTGTTGCTATGTTTGTTTCTGGTTACAGGACATGATACATTATGATGTCCGATCCTTTTTCCTCTATAAGTTGGAAAAACCCATCTTAATATGTCCTACATTTGACCCAAAATAAAAAAAAATCACTTCTTTTTCTGGCATACTGTAGTTAGAACAACAATACCAAGATAGAAATAGGACTTTTGACTGCTTCATTTTTACTGCTCGAGTCTCTTGTTTCCTGACACTTGCCTGCTTTTTGACACTTCTTTTATTCCATCTCCTGTTTTTTTTTTTTCTTTTCTGACCTTTTGAATCGGAGTCTTTCTAATGTTCCTGACAGACATTAACGTTAATTTTTTTCAGTGGGCAGTGGCACTATAGAGAAATTCTTAAAGGCTGAAATGTAACAAAATATTGTAATATAAACATGGAAATTTGGTCCACAGGTAATTAAAGGCCTGTGGTTCTAGTGATTTTATGATTTTAAAGGCAAGATCAAAAAGTATCAATCTACTGTACTACAGTTATCGTAGGTTTAGATGAGGATATTCTGTTTGCTAATATGTTGGAGTTTTCTAAGAAGACATCACAATCTATATATATAATTCACTAAGCCGCCGACAAGTAGACACCCATGGAAAGCATGCAAGACAGCCACGCCCATCAACTCTGAGACCATTGGATATGACAACAACTTGCAGAGCCATGCCCACCAACTCGGACACGACGCCTCGAAAAACACGCCGTCATTTATGTTCGTCTGTGCTACAGTCCACATGCACCTCTGAGCCACGTTGACTTTTCGGTTACGACGCATGACCGCATGCACCATCGCAAACTGTTTTACACGCTACATACAGCAATTCGCATTCCGCGACAAAAACATGCGTCTTCTCAGATGGTCCTGCAGGAGCACGGAAAACGTTTCCCCGCCCACCAACACTCCTTATTCCCCGGCCCGCATCCGCGACAAACATGCGTCTTCTTAGATGGTCCTGCAGGAACACGGAAAACGTTTCTCCACCCACCAACACTCCTTATTCCCCGGCCCGTGTCCACCTTTGCTCTCTAGGCATTCACACTGCCTGCTCATGTGCCCGGACGCAACAACTCACTGACCACCCCGTAAGTCACTTTCGTCTGTGCTAGGAGTCCACATGCACCTCTGAGCCACGTTGACATTTCATTATTCTTTTCGGTTACGACGCCATACCGCGTCCACCATTGAAAACCATGGGAAAGGAACAACGAAGCCCCGCCCAGAAACTCTACCCCTCCTCCCACGTGATAGAGAACGCACCTCAGAGCACTGCCCACCAACTCAAACAGCTCATCAAACACATACTCACTCGCTTTGGTCTGTGCTGCGGTCTAAATCCAGCTGTGAGCCATGTTGACTGTTCATTTACCCTCCATGGCTACCGCTTCAAATGTATTTCATGGAAACAACACTTCTTTCAATGTTATAGAAATTCCTGCATCAGGTAACTGTTTGTTTCTATCAGTCGGGTTTTTCTGGAAAAATGTCGTTGACGAAACAGTTGCTCTCAAACTTCGCAACATGACTGGTGGCTTTGTTTGCCAACATTGGGATAACTTCGGCGACGTGGTATCCGTTGTTCTTAGTCACAGAGGCATTGTTATACAGTCTGCTCAACAATGCGCTGACTACATGAATATGTCCGGAGTTCCATCTTTTCATTCACTTACTGTTGTATCCTCAGACCAACCCCTTTTAGACAACTGTATCTTTCCGGAAGTGTTTTGCATTCAATACATAATTATGCGTGAGATTGAGCATTAACAGGTCTGTGATGCCCTTGGATGTCCCGTACAGCAAGCGCTACACTGAATGGATCAATGTGTGTCTACCCAGCGCAGAGAGGCGTGGGTAAGCCGTTGAACGCCATTCGTGCTGGAAACTGGGGCTTGCATTTGTTCCCCATGAACGAGGAATTCCCAGTAAGTGCAGGTCATACGCTCGCACTGATTACGTCCCTGACCTTTGTACACCCCCCCCCCCCCCCTCGCTACTGCCATGGTCGTGTGACACAAAACACAGCGTCAATCCAGCTGTAAGCCGAGATGACTGTTCATTTGCCTTCCATGGCCACCGCTTCAATTGTATTTCATGGAAACAACACTTCTTTCAATGTTATACAGATTCCTGCATCAGGTAACTGCATGCGCGCTACACTGAATGGATCAACGTGTGTGTACCCGGAGCAGAGAGGCGTGGGTAAGCCGTTGAACCCCATTCGTGCTGGAAACCGGGGCTTGCAATTGTTCCTCACGAACAAGGAATCCCCAGTAAGTGCGGGTCATACACTCGCACTGATTACGTCCCTGCCCTTTGTACACACCCCCCCCTCTCGCTACTACCATAGTCGGGTGACTTGGTGGATTATATATAGAAAAGCAGCCAGAACCGCAAAGAACAATGAAAAGTCTATGTGACTCACAGGTGCATGTGGACTGTGCAAAGACGAAAACAACTCAGGTGACAAGTTGAGGGTGGGCACATGAGCAGGCAGTGCATACTGAACGAGAAATCAGCAGACTAGCATGACGGAGGGGGCGGAATGGGCGTCCTTCCCCTCTCCTCCCGTTCCGCCCTCCACGCCCGAGCGCCGTCCACCCCCGTCCCTCGCTCTGGGAGGAGAAGGCGCGATGGCAGTCCTCCAGTTTTCAGTCACGGACAATTGTATGTTGATTCGTACCGTGCATTGTTACAATGTTACTTGTCTTGGTGGTTTATTAAATTGCGGATTTTTCAAATGTTAATTTTTTTCCTGTGCTTAAAAAATCATTAAAAAAGTGGCCTGATTATGTGGCGTATGGTACGCCGTGGGTTGGCTAGTTTTTAATATTTGTAGAGTGTGTGATATTGTCTATTTGGCTTTCGAGAAGGATTTAATAAAATACCCAGTGACTGAAACCCATTAAACTACAGACATTAGGGTATGTGGTATGGTGTGGGTACAGAATTTGCCTAAACATTGTGAACTGGTAATGATTTTAAAATCTTTTTCAGTATTTGTTTATTTAATAAGTAAAGTTTCTATTGGGTTAGAGCTATAGCTTCTGCTCTTTTTAATATACAGTAACTGAACTGGTTAACTGTACAGATGACTGAAGATTGGGATTTTAAAAACAAAACTATTGTAAAACTAACATTTTAACATAGAGGTATGTAGAGGATGTGCCGTACGTTTACAATCCTAGAAAAAAATAAGTGTTTAATGTTTCTCTATGCAGAACCAAGAGGCCTTTGAATAAGGAACAAGTCGCTACAAAATTTAACTGTGGGTCAATCCCACCGAGCTACCATTTCTTTTTTTCCTCTGATCCCAGAGTTTTTGGACCCTATTTATTATCTAACAACAAATGACAAACCGCTTTAGACACTGAAATATATAAAATAACTTACAATTTCCAAATAAAGTCAATAGAATGCATTCTAGAACAATTTCAGGTCTGTGCATATGATCTGCAACATAGTTTAATTCCAATCAACTTGAATTGACAGCGATGAAAGAAAGATTGAATTATTCAAAGTAACAAAGGGAAGACATTAGTTAATGCCATATGTAAGATTAAAATCAGGTGGGGAGAGAAAAATTTGAAATGTAGATACAGTATATGTAGAACCCCTATAGGAGGGTGGTTAAAGATTGAATTTTGGTTACATTTAGATCTTAGAACTTTTTATACTTGAATGAAGTGAATTGAAAATTTTGAAGAGTGTTGGGCTGAATGGCCCTTTTATAAAAAAAAAAAAAAAATCTTTGTAATGGTTTTTACCTACTGAAGCATGTTTTATTATTTCTCGTAAAGTTTAATGCCATTAAAGATTATTTCATGCAGCAGCAGGGAATTTAGTTGGTTGTATGTAGTAGCTAGCAATTAATGTATAGAACATCTAATTTATTAGATACATTATTATGCAGAGTAGTCTAGTGTGCTCTCAGACGCCTATCAAGGCTCCCTCAGGACCAAATAAGGTGATTTTTTGTAAAAATTCACTTTAGGTCTTCTGCAGTTTAGCTTTCATCTTCTCTGCAGGTGATAAATCTCATTGACAAATATAATGTCAAATACTGTAGGGACTTTTGGCAACATTGAATATTTTTATTATTTACCTCCATTTGCTGCTATGTTATTTTTGATGTTCTTGAGACTGTAGCTGCAATAAACGCACAAGGAACCAAAAACTACTTTTTTTTTTTTAAATTTGGCCATCTGTTTTATCATTAAGTTTCACACAAGTGGGCCAATATAGTCCACACAGTAATCTTAAAGAAAAAGGTTAAATGAGGATAAAAAGTCTTTGAGGCAGCCTTCTATTTATGCTAATAACATTATCTTTTATCCAGGTAGAATAAACTCAGTTTTACTAAAATTAAAGGGGACGTTGTCCTGGTACCAACCTGTCAGAAAACAGATACGAGGGACATTCAAAATGTTTCCGCACTTTTATATTTTCGTTGGAGACGGTGAAGGCGGGAGGAGTAGTAATTGGTCGTGTCTGAGAGTGTCGTGTGACTAGTTCTGTCTGGCAAGCTGGCTGCCCTGGTAGTTTAGTATAAGAGTTGTCACCCTGTGGTGAAGATGACTGCAAAACTTATTAATTGCACCCACGAGGAACAGCTTTTTTTTTTTTTTTTTAACGCTTTTTGTGGGCAGAAGATGTGCACAAATTCATCTCCAAATGTGTGCTCAGTATGGGGATAAAGTTCTCTCTCGTAAAGTTGTCTATGAGTGCATTGAAATGTTCGAAAATGGCTGTACTAGTATGACGGATGCAGAGCACTTTGAATGTCCAGCTACAGACACGACCACGATATGAAAAAACAGATGAAGAGGTTGCAGGAGAGCTGAATGCAATGCAATTTTCCCAGCACGCACAAAGGAAGGTGATTATGTAGAAAAGCGATGTAATTTGTTTTTGAAATTCTTAATAGTTTAAAAAAAAAAAAAGTCAGGAAACTTTGAACATCCCTCGTATCTCACTAAGGCACTCTTTATGACTGGTAATCTCACCTACAATGACAGTGTTATTGGCAGATGTTACGATGGAGTTGGAGTTACGTTTGGCCACACTGTCCTAGGTGAACAAGGAGTACAGCAGGAGGTTTAATACACTACCCTGTGTATTGCCTTTTGAAAATCCGCATGGGGGGAAGTGACATTGTCTGTTCTATGTACAGTACATATGCTGAGGCCTGCCATTCTAGAAACCAGTTGTAGAGTCCGGCACTAATTTCAAGAAATGTAGAACATTGATGATAAGCTTTGATAGTACAACTGTGGTAAACTCTAAGCTGAAGTCTATAAACAGGACTCTGGCATAACCATTTTTATTATCCAGATATGCCAAGATGGTGTGAAGTACAAGCTGTAGGTGATGCAGATTGTCTGAAATATTATATTTCATGTGTCCCACCATGAATCTCTGAAAGCATAAGTAGAACTAGTCAGTAATCATCCAAACAAGAATAAATGTGAACTGTCTTAATAAGAATAGTTATCTTTTGAAGCAGGTATAAATGTTGGTTTATATCCAGAATTTTCTTTGTGTATTGCCTGTGATTTACAAACAATCTTTTTTTTTAATACTATTTGAACATACAGTATACTGTACAAACAGGCATAACTAAGTGAAATTTAAAGCAGGCAATAAAGTTCTGCAATTAATGGTACAGAATTTAACAACCCATAATCATCAAAATTTCCACACAAATATCTTTTTTTCCAGTACTTCTAATTTTTTAAAAGAACTTTGCATCTGTTTGTTACAAACCATAATATGACTGTACTGTTTTATGATTATAGACCAGTGAATGATGTTGGTTTTTTTTTTTTTTTTTTTGGGCACACTAAACAGAGTTCAAAGGCACATTTGACATACAAATGAGTTTTGAATTTTCTGCCATAAAAAATGCCTATTTTTATTCACATGTTGTTATAGGAGACTTTTTATAGTGCTATATCAGTTATCAGAGTTGCTGGGAAAAAGCTTCTTAAGCATACTGAACTAACAAATCACTTCCCAACTGCTTTCTTAGTTCTATTCACACCTTATCTTTTTTTCCTCCCATTTTTCCTTATATTTTGTGATATTTTTCTTCATTTCTGAGCTTGCATGTGTAAATCTATGTAGCATATATGAAAATAAACAACTTTTTTCCCCCATTACAATTTCACACACACATTCTTTGTAAGCATTTGCAGTACACTTCGCAATAACTCATTTTATACAAATAATACAAAAATGTTTAAAAATGAATAAGTTTCAGAAAGCCTTTCTTTTCTTTCTGAATCCTACCCTCCATTCCTTTAGGAAATTCCCACTAGTGCATCACTAGAGTGCTCACATTGACACTGGAGAACCATTGATGGATGAGATGCTGTCGGCTCATTTGTCAGAAGTGCTGCCGCATACAAAACAAATTTTGAGTGGATGAAGTCATTGTGATACGTTGTGCGAGGCAATTCCATGCTGCCTCACAACTCTAGCTATTGCACAGAACCAAGTTTGAAATTTTGTATTGCACTCTTTATTATTTACTGGCATATAATGATAGAAGCAGGAAAAAAAGAAAACAATTGAACATTTTGTTTGTTTCCCATAATCCAGTAAAAGTGCTACACACTTATGACTATGAAATATAGATCACTGTGGTTGGTCATTATCCTAATAATGTTCTGTTAAAGGCAGTATATAAGGAAAATCTTAATGTCAAAGATGGTATAGTATGCATTTACTTTTTTAAAAAGAGTTTATTTCCAAACAGGACATATGCATACCATTTCACTAATTCATCTTTGGGGTACAATGGCACTCTTTTTATCATTGTAACCTAGTTATATTTGCAATAGCTACAAAAACTTTAAAATATCAAAGAATTTTGTTTTGAGCAATACATATACACTGAGCATGAGTATATTATTTGTCTCTTATAACTTCACTACAAAAAATATCTTAATTCTTTCTTCATCTCATGGTATGGTAAAAGAAGATGGAAAAGCCAGTGCAAATCCTGCACTAAAGCTCGAAGATGCAGTGCTGTCTGATGACGTGTGCCTAAAACTGCTACAATAAAAACTTCATGTCTTGGTAGACAGATTGTTCTTGGCTCGAAGATCAGATAAGTCATACTAACCCCTCAAACGACAAGATCAGCAAGTTTATATGAAAATAATATACTAAATAATAGCCAGCATGGGTTCATAAAGGAAGATCTTGCCAAACCAATCTTTTACATTTTATTTGAAAAGGTAATTGGAATAGTTGACAAAAACAAAGCATATGACATAATTTACTTTCATTTTCAAAAAGCTTTTGATACAGTACCACACCAAAGATTAATTCTAAAACTAGAATCTGTAGGCATTATTGGTAACCTATAAAAATGGCTCTCAAGTTGGTTAACCAACATGCTTCAAGAGCAAAAAATAACACAGAAACAGTTGCCTAACAGGCAATCCAACAGATAAGCAGTCCCAATACACAAATCCAACAAATCAAGAAACACAGTACTCACTATAACTCTTCGTGTTTGACCTAAATAGCCTGAGGGAGTTCTCAGGAGTGGTGACACCAAGGTAGTTAAAGTTTGTCAATCCAGCCATATCTAAAATACAGTGCGATGAAATTGCATTTATTTAAGGCCAGAAAATGTATAAAAATGGAAAGGGGAAAACCACAAAGAAGAAAACAAAGACAGTGCTAAATTCACAAAGTCCAACTAATACTTTTATGTAAAATAGTCAATCAAATACTATGGTTAAAATTAATAATTATGTGTATAAAAACTGGCTTATGTGCATGTTACAGAGAGTTTAGCACTCTTATTGTCTTTGGAAAGAAGTTGTTACATATTCTGGCTGTTCTTGATTTTATGGAGCTAGAAGATGGCAACAGGCCATTCATGAGAGGAGTGTGAGTAGTCTCCCACAATGCAGAGGGCTTTCTTCCTGCATCTGTCCTTAAAAATGTCCCCAATATAGGGGAGAGAAACCCTGATAACCCTCTCCGCCATCCTCACCACACATTGCAGACTCCTTCTATCAGACACACTGCAGTTTCCGAGCTAAGATGTGATGCAGCTCATCAGGATACTCTCAGTAGTGGCCCAGTAGATGGTAGTGAGTATAGGTGGGATGGATTCTTACTCACTTCTGCCTCCTAAAGAAGTGCAACTCTGCTGAGCTTTCTTGACCTGGTGTGCGATAGAGAGGATCCAGGAGAGATCCTCTGTGATGTAGACAACCAGGAATTTTGTGCTGCTGATACTCTCCACAGGAGAGCCACTGATGTGCAATGGGGGATGTTTAGTCCACAATCAACTCTTTTGTCTTGTTGACATTAAGGGAAAGATTGTTGTCCCTATACCAGGTCATTAACTGTTGCATCTCTTCTCTGAAAGATGTTTTGTCTTCATTAATAAGCAGTCCTACTACTGTTGTATCATTAGCAAACTTAATGAGCTGATTTATGCTCAGTTTGACAGTACAGTCATGTGTTAGCAGAGTAAATGGCAAAAGACTGAGTACGCAGCCCTGAGGGGACCACATGCTCAATTTGATGGTTTGTATGCCAACATATAGTGTCTGTTGTGTTTTTGAGAAGAAGTCTAATATCCAGTTACAAAGTGACGTATTCAATCTGAGTGGAGAAAGTTTCATTATTAGCTGCTGTGTGGTGATTGTATTAAAGGCTGAACTGAAGTCAGTAAACAAAATCCTGACAATGCTGCTCTTTTTCTCCTGGTGGGAGGTATGGTGTGTTGGACAATTGTGATTGTGTCATCTGTGGACCGATTGGCATGATACATGAACTGTAAGGGGTACAGTGAAGCTGGGAGGCTAACTATAAAGTGACCCATGACTAGTTATGCGAAGCACTTCATTATGACAGAGATGAGTGCCACAGGCCGTTAAAGTTACAGTTACGGTTACAGTTGTTTTCTTGGGCACAGGAATGATGGTCTTAAACTGTGTAGGTATGACAAACTGCTGGAGAGAGATGTTAAAGATGTCTTTCAACACCTGACCAGGTACTGTATGTTATGGGGCCCCACAGCTTTATGTAGATTTACAACAGTACAGTAATCCCTCGCTATATCGCGCTTCGTCTTTTGCGGCTTCACTCCATCGTGGATTTTATATGTAAGCATATTTAAATATATATCGCGGATTTTTTGCTGGTTCACGGATTTCTGCGGACAATGGGTCTTTTAATTTCTGGTACATGCTTCCTCAGTTGGTTTGCCCAGTTGATTTCATACAAGGGACGCTATTGGCAGATGGCTGAGAAGCTACCCAACTTACTTTTCTCTCTCTCTCTCTTGCGCTGACTTTCTCTGATCCTGACGTAGGGGGATTGAGCAGGGGGGCTGTTCGCACACCTAGACGATACAGACGCTCGTCTAAAAATGCTGAAAGATTACATTCACGTTGCTCCCATCTGTGCAGCTGCTTTGTCAAGTGACATGCTTCCCGCATGGTGCTTCGCATACTTAAAGGCTCAAAGGGCACGTATTGATTTTTGCTTGTTTGTTTTTCTCTGTCTGTCTCTCTCTCTCTCTCTGCTCCTGACGGAGGGGGTGTGAGCTGCCGCCTTCAACAGCTTTGTGCCGCGGTGCTTCGCATACTTAAAAGCCAAACAGCCCTATTGATTTGTTTGCTTTTCTCTATCTCTCTGACATTATGTGCTCCTGACGCGCACTCCTTTCAAGAGGAAGATATGTTTGCATTCTTTTAATTGTGAGACGGAACTGTCATCTCTGTCTTGTCATGGAGCACAGTTTAAACTTTTGAAAAAGAGACAAATGTTTGTTTGCAGTGTTTGAATAACGTTCCTGTCTCTCTACAACCTCCTGTGTTTCTGCGCAAATCTGTGACCCAAGCATGACAATATAAAAATAACCATATAAACATATGGTTTCTACTTCGCGGATTTTCTTATTTCGCGGGTGGCTCTGGAACGCAACCCCCGCGATGGAGGAGGGATTACTGTATACATACTTTTAAACATAATAAAAATAGCAAAAATAAAACCTGTAATTTAAAAAACACAATAAAGTACATCAATGCATGTAATATCATAACACTCAGACAATTTAAACCTGTTTAGTCTTTAGCAGGGAAGAATGCATGAAGACCTAATCCAGTAGATCCAGCTAAATTCTTTCAGCTTAATGGTGAATCACGTACTCAAGGACACCAATGGAAGTTAAAATCAATTGCATTTAAGACTGAAGCCAGGAAACACTTCTTTACACAAAGAGTTGTAGGAATCTAGAACAAACTACCAAGACACGTAGTTGAAGCAGAAGCCTTGACAAATTTTAAGAAGTAATCCAGATGAGATATTGGGACAGCTAAACAAACAGCTTGATGGACTGAATGGGTTCCTCTTGTTTGTCAAATTTCAAATTTTTTGTTCATTAAAACTTTGCTTAAGTGGAAAATGGTGTGAAAGCTTGGGCACCCTTATTATCTAATTGTTGTTGTTGTTGTTTAACAGCAGGACTGTCAAATATATAGAAAATTCTTTTAACTTTGCTGTATTTGGCAATGTTTTTTGCAACTATTTTATATAGTTGTTTTTTGGTTAATATTTACTGAAAGATTTTATATGGACACATAATATTGAGAATGGCAAATAAAACATGATCTATTAGCAGTTTTCTTTAATGAAAAGGGAATTTAGAAGTTTCCACTTCAATTTTTATAATTAGTACATAATGTAAATGTGGTAGGTTAGTTATCATTCAGAAAATGATTTTAATTGTACCATCCATTGATGGCCAAAGTGTAGCATTGCAGTGGATGCTGATTCATCTTGAGTTCCACACCCGGCTGTGGTCCATGTGGAGTTTGCATGATCTCCTTGTATCTGTGTGTATTCTTCTGTGGGTTCTCCTGTCTTCCTCCCAAACCTTAGACATGCTTAATATGTTATTTGGTCATTTCAAAATGGCCCAGGGAGGGCATGTGAATGTGTGTGTTTCAATTAGCTCCTCCCCAACCATAAACTGGATTAAGTGAAAAGATGAGCATTATTTTGCTGAATTGATGCTAATAACACACAGCATATCAGGCATGTTTACCTCAATATTTGAGATGTAGCTTCAACTTCAGGCTGTTGTGCCCTTCATGTGAAGTCTGAATGCTCGGTTTGGCTTTTGACTGCTTTTCCTTTTGTATTTTTCATATTTAGATATGTGAATACTTTTGTGGTTTTAATTATACAATTAACGACATGTGTCATCATGTAACTTGTGATATAAAAGCAGTATTATGATCAGTATTACAAGTTGGAAATCATAAAATAAATGAAGCTTTGAATTCTCACCTAAGACCCCTTTAAATTAAAAAGCAAGTTCAAAACATGTTTTTTTTTTCTTCTTTTTTTCCTTCAGGCTTTCTGCATTGTAGGCCTCTTAAAGCTATTAAGTTGCATTAAACTACCGTATATGCTTGTGGATAAGTCGGGACTTGATTTTACCGTATAATTTCTGGTATTTTATAATGTTGGTCGTAGAAGTTGAATGCGGAAAACTCACACTATTGGTCCAAGAGATTATGATATGCCAACACCCACCTGAGAGAGTAACCACGGAGCACATTGCCTTTTTTTTCTATGTATTGTGCCAACATGACCACACGGTAATACCCAAACTATTCCGAAGCAACGTTTGCACTGATTTGTGTTTTTTTTGTATCTCACACCCTCATACACCTTTATCGTAAGAGCATCCCCTATCTAAGGTGGAGCGTTCGATCAGAAGAAAAAATGAATCTGGTTTTAAATTAAACGTCGTTGCAGTAGTGAAAGAAACTGGTAACTGCACTGTTGCAACAAAATTCGATGCGTCTGAGAAACTGATGCGAGATTGGAGGCAAGAAGATGTTAAAAAAAAAAAAAAAAAAAAAAAAAAAAAATAGAGAAAAATTGTCACATTTTTGAACGGGCGTATAAGTCGGGGTCTGATTTTATGATCGATTTTTCAGGTTTCAAAACCCGACTTATATGGGAGTATATAAGGTAATTTTAAAATGAGTGGGGGGGGGGGGGGAGTTTGTGTTGCTGTAGTTAATACCATTGCCTAACAGTTTCAGTGCTACGCAAGTCAAATCACTCTGACGAATTTGCACTTTTTTTCCAGTATCTGTGTAGAGATGCAAATTCACTGCAAATTTCTTTGTCATGGGAGTCTGTGAATGTGTGTATTGTTGAGCTATACAGTGGCCCATGAACTTTCCAGAAGCTTAATACACTATTTTTTTTTTTTTAACTTAATGAATACCATTAATTTTTCACTTTTTAAAGTTTGTATTATAAGTTAAAACTTGCCCCAGTTTTTGTCAAAAGACTAACGGTCTTGCCTTTACCTGACGTCAGAGTCCACTACTATGGCTGGAACACCAGGTCTTTTTGTAACATAGTAGAATCAGGCTCTAAGAAGTCATTCAATAGAATGAAAACTTAAACAAAGAGCTTTTCAACAGCAGGTAAAAGTCTTAAATATATATCTTGCACTTAGGCTAATGAATTTCACTATATATAATTATGCCAAATGTTTAGCTTATTTGTAATTTATACTGTACGATTAAAATTTTCTCCACAGATTACAAGAGGACACCATTTGAAATAGACTGAAACAAAATGTTTGTTGTTTAGTGTGGAGTGAAGGGAGTTGACCATTTTCATAGCCACTGTAGCATCTCCATAGAAAAATAGATGCGTTTTTTTTTTTTTTTTTGTCCTGATCATTTAGGGATAAAATGTCTTATCTGTGAGAATGAATCTATTTTTCTAGAAAGCAACTAAATGCCCACAAGCATCATCATAGTGTATTACAGCTTTCCTAGCTTTATATTATGTAGAGAAGAGTGGGAGGCATTCATATCCTTTCTTCAGTGTCACTTTGTCCCTGGAGTTCATTGGCAGGACAATAAATTGGCACTGGTAGAGAGGTTTTAAAAGCCAAAAGGCATACAGGCATCATTAGAGGTAAATGCATGAGGCTGACACAATTTAAAGTAAATTGCATAGTAAATAAATCTATACTGGGAACCCAGAAGACATGAAAAGGCAAAGCTGTGAATTTGTTCTACTGTATGTACATGTGAGGAGTTCCTTTGTTATATTTTAGTTTAAGACCTCCTATAAATTAGCTTAGGTAGTTTGATTTACTTATTTAAACATTTTCTCTATTTATGGCAACTTACCCAACA
Organism: Erpetoichthys calabaricus; assembly: GCF_900747795.2. Lineage (NCBI taxonomy): Eukaryota > Metazoa > Chordata > Cladistia > Polypteriformes > Polypteridae > Erpetoichthys > Erpetoichthys calabaricus. The sequence goes on from NC_041397.2 coordinate 201,319,621, forward strand.
ACATAGTTAATTGAATCCCTAAGTTAATAAAATGTTTTTATTTCACAGGCAAGACAGATTTAGTAAGCACTTCATAATTTAATCAAGAGTGTTGTACAGCCCAGCAAATGAATTAGGCAATGGTGAGGCAAAAGGGTCTATGTGGATTTTCCATCCACCATTTCCTCCAGCATCACAAAGACATACTATTTATCTTAAATGAAAACTCTAACTTGGCCTGTTAGGAATGGATGTTGTGGTTTGCATGATATGACAAGTAAAAAATGGGTGTCCTGCCCATTGTAATCAATGAAAGACCAGTAGAGCCAAAAAGGGAGAAAAGGATCAAAATCAGGAAGGCAAAACAAACGTAAGTCAGAGGGCAAAAATGAAAGCAAAGTTCAGAGTCAGAAAAAGAAGTCAAAACCAATCTTAACCAATTCTACGACTAGAGCCTACACTAGAAATAAGCTAACTGGTAAATATTTGAAGAGAAGGTGCATCCACCAAAAGATAAAGTGGTATGCAAACGGCACCATTATTCATATATAATATATATTAAAATACTATAATATAGAGTGAGGGAGGCCTGGGACACCCTCAGGGGGAAATACTGTGCACAAGGCATTTTCTCCCATGGATCACTAGATTGCAGCCCCTTTGGGTTGCGGTAGTGCCACGGATTCCCACAGTGGATCATGGGAACTGGAGTTCTTTGACTTGGCCCTGCTGGGTTCCAGGGGTGCTGTGGGTAATAGCGAGCCCTACTTTGTTTTGCTCATACCTTATCCGGAAGTGCTCCTGGGCCAAGCCTTTGGAACACTTGGGTTGGTGCTGTGAGAAATAAATTTATATGAAATTAGTGGATAGGACCTGCGGTGGGTTGGCACCCTGCCTGGGATTGGTTCCTGCTTTGTGTCCTGTGTTGGCTGGGATTGGCTCCAGCAGACCCCCGTGACCCTGTGTTCGGATTCAGCGGGTTGGAAAATGGATGGATGGATGGATGGATAGGACTGGTGAACTTTGTTGGGCTGAATGGCCTGTTCTCGTCTAGAGTACAGTATTCTAAGGTTCTAATTTTATATATATAATATATATATATATATAAAATATGCACACTTAAACAAATCAAAAAAATGGCATTGCATAGTTAAAAATAGTAATTAAATTAAAGAGCTTTTTAATACCAAACACATTGTGAAACTAATTGCAGAAATGGAAATCTCATTTATCAAATACCCAAAATAAGCTAAGATGTGTGTACATAATGTGATATTTCATGCAATGGAGACCTGATGGATCTCTGTGACCTTGTATTGTACAATGAATGGATGGATGCTCCTGTAACCAGCATCACCACAGAATATTTTTTTTTTGTCCTAAGATCAACTAATTAATCCATTAAAGTACTTTTTGTGGGGGGGGGTGTGTGGATTCTTTCATGTTTTTGATGTACATCATTATTCGCCATTCTAATAGAATAACAGCATAAACACAGGTATTATCTTTAAGTGAATTGTGCACCTTTGATTTAAACATTAGCCCTATTAACAAATAATTTACATTATAGGGTCTTATTAATGTGTTTCATTAACAGGGGCTGATCTTTTTTTTTTTTTCTCATTGCTTAGCCAAAGTTACTGCAACCATTCAATTTACTCAACCAAGCAAAAAATGTTTGGGTAAACAATGCCGCTCAACATTAGACAAAAGAATTTTGACTGTTTCTCAAACATTTGTGCCAGAATCTGTAAATTGTAACTCAAATGATTCAAAGATCAGGCATACAAAATTTGCTTTTAATGTAGCACAATAGAATTTATAGTATGACAAAACCGTGAAAGAATTTACAAAAAGAATGGCGTGTTCAGAGCTGGCATGCCTCTATTGATGTATGGTGAGGCAATCAGTCTGAAAGCAAAGAAAAAAAGGTTAAGCTCACATCAAAATCCTGTGCGTCAACCCTGCCTTCCCTTGTGGATTATGTTTTATTTTATTTTTTGAAGGATGGATTGTCAACAGTAGCAGAGTGCTAGCTTCTATCTTCTCTCTATCTTTTTTTTTTTTTTTACCTCCTCCATAGCAAAAATTTTAAAAATGAATGCTGTTATATTGGCACCCACATCAAAAATTCTTCTATTCTAGTAGTCACCAACTACTATGTTAAAAGCATGATGAATATTTGATATCATTTTGAAGTCTTCTGAAGTACTTGCTGATTCTGGCATAGCTAGAACTAAAATAGAGAATACAGTAGGAATCTATGAACTCTATAATTGGTGAATAAATGACTCTACTTTTTTACTGCATTAGCAAACACTATAAAAATGAATAAAAATTTAAAGCTCTGTGCTCTGCTTTTCACATAGCCTCATGGAAAAAGATCTTGAAATGTTGACAGTTAAATATTTTGATCTGTACAGGTAGACAGTTTTCCCTGGCTCTCTCTTGTTAATGCTTGCATTTCTGTGTATGTGTATTGATCACAAGCCACATTCAAAGAAGGCCCCCTTCAAAATAGGATATATTAATCTATTCATGGATATTTGGAGTTCACATGATACATTATTACATGAGGGAAAAAAATGATCATTTTCTGTGTAAGCAATGACAAAGTGAACCCTGCAGATGTGCGTCTCAATAATGAAAGTTGCACTTGAACTAAAGCAAAAACTGCAGCTGATGCAGAAAACAGGGAGCACTTCCTCATAGGGGGCTCTACAACAAAGTATACACTCTTATGGTTTAAAAAGATAGATGGCAAAGGGAATGAAGCATTTTGGATCAATCATCTTGCCAGAATGAATATGCTATTCTTTGTTGTAATGTGCTTTCTGTAGTCTTGTATTGCAACCAACATTAACATTCAGAGATCTCCCAAATGCATTTACCATATATACTCCCGTATAAGTCGGGTCTTGAAACCCAAAAAATCGATCATAAAATCAGTCCCCGACTTATACGCCTGTTCAAAAATGCGCCCCTTAATTTTTTTTATTTTTATTACATCTTCTTGCCTCCTCCAATCTCGCATCAGTTTCTCAGACGCATTGAATTTTGTTGCAATAGCACAGTTACCAATTTCTTTCACTACTACAATGACGTTTAATTTAAAACCAGATTCATATTTTCTTCAGAGCGAACGCTCCATTGTAGATGAGGGATGTTCTTACGATAAAGGTGTATGAGGTTGTGATATACACAAAACAGTGCAAATGTCACTTCGGAATAGTTCGGGTATTACCGTGTGGTCACGTAGGCCCAATACATAGAAAAAAAGGCAGTGTGCTCCGTGGTTGCTCTCTCAGGTGGGTGTTGGCATATCATAATCTCTTGGACCAATAGTGTGAGTTTTCTGCATTCAACTTCTACGACCAACATTATAAAATACCAGAAATTATACGGTAAAATCAACTCCCGACTTATCTGCGGGAGAACTTATCCGCGAGTATATACAGTAGGTTATCTAAGAATAAATCAATTTCTAAGAGATGTTTTGTTATTTGCATTGTGAATTTTAAGTGTTCTAGCTAGGAAATGACTTAGGTTGCATGTTGCCACCTTACAGATTTTGAGGGCAGTTTGCTAATCGTCTTGATTTCTGTATGGGTCTGTGGCGTTCTCTATTGATTTGGACTTCTGCAATTTGAATGAATAATAAATGTGCTGTAGCTTTGGGCTGTTTATTAATGCGCACCCAGATTTTGACATATGTACCATCTAGGAATAATGCTTGCTTTGTGCTTGTTGCTCCTGGGATTGGCTTACAATTCCACCACATGGTGCTGGATAAAGAAAATTATAAGGATGAAATGTAAAGACACAGTATCTGAAATATACTTCAGAATATCTTGAATTTTGTTTGCATTGTGAAGTGTTTGGTGCTCCTTTAGGTACAGTACTTGGATTTTTGGATATGGACAGCAGCTTGCACCAATATATTTTAAAAATGCAATTAAGATAACATAAAGGCATTTGTGACATGCTAAAATTGTACACTTCTGTTAATGTACTACAGTATATCATACTTTCTCCATCATTGGATTTCAGGATTCTTCTTCAGTATTCATTTGTTATACTGATTGAATTGGCCTAATGTGAATAGTTGAACAAGGGTCATCTGTGATGAACTGGTGGGTTTGGTTCTTGCACCTTGCAGTGCTTGACCCAAGTAATTTGTGTCACTGAAATTGAATCGGGCTATTTCAGTAAATTGGTGAAATGAACAGAAAGTGGTGTTGCAACAGGTGGCTCAAGTGTGAACTGCTTTATTTTATTAAATACTTTTACTATGTTAGTAGTTATAATACTGTGTTGTTAACTTGCATGATTATTTGTCAGTTTGGTTGCTATTGCACAGTCTGTTGTTGCATTGATATAATAAAATCATTTTAGGTAAGATAACTTAATGGCGGCGTACTTTTTTGCCAAAATATCCTTCAGTATATTTGTCCACATAAAACTTCCCTCCCAGTGAATCTATTTTGTTCAAATTTTGTACACTTAAAGCAAATTTGGTCAGAAAAGTTACATTTTTGTTCAGATATCTCAAGCAGAGTACACTGTACATATTTTTGACATTTCAAAATCTACCAATTAAAAGCATTGGTGAATTTTGAAACTGGTCTGTCTTTAAACAGAGGAACGTTCTATGTAATTTATGTTGCAGTTCTGGATTAGCTAAATGTTTCACATTTAAATTGAGGAAGGTTACTTCAGCTTGTATGTATTTTCTTCTTTTACTTGCCTTACAGCCGCTCTTGGCTGCAGAATATCAGAAGAAGCATGCGTTTGACTGCGTTTTATGCGAAAATGTCATAGCTGCTAACTTCTCCTGCTGCTTAAAGTAAGGTAACTGTAAAATTAAAAAAAGGGGAAAAGTCATTTATCCAGAAATGAATATAACAGGAAAGGAATTATGTAATAATTGTTCTGTATGCATAGAGTAAACAAACATATACTCAGTGTTAAGGTTACACAGGTGCAAATTATAATGATTCCATATTTCTCTGACTCTTTATGGGCAAGCTCCCAATCATGGTTTGTAACAGTCAGCAATTTTGGTTTGAGACTTCAATGGAAATTTTTACATTTCCCTTGGGTGGACACTTTAAAATAATGTTCTGTTTAAAAAAAAAAAAAAAAAGAAAAAAAAAATTAATGCAGTTAGCCATTGACCCTCCACAACCAACCACTAACATCACCACACTCAATATTTTATATCACTGCTGTCAATGACTGCTGTTTCAGCCAACACAGGCCTATTTGGCCTTCAATGTGATATTGTAAAGTGCTATTACAAAGTGAGGATTTAATGCACACTACAGATATATGAAATTATATTTTCTTATATTTTAGACCATTAGCTAAGCACCTGATTGCAAGTGAATGTCATGCCATTCATATATTTTATAACTTGTTTTAGTTTTGGGGAAAATACTCCCAAGTGAATCAAGGTGATTTGATTTCCCACTCATTTTCCATAAAAAATGTGAGGTGAGGTGAGATTACAACTGAGTCATCTGGGTTACAGTGAAGGGATGTTTTTCCCCCAACTCCACCAATAATGGCTTATTCCATTAAATCTAGTGGCAGCTGTATTAAAGAAGCAACCACATAATCTAAGCAGCCAATCTTTCATTCCTAAACTTGTACCTCTCTAATGGGAAATGTTTTCCACTTTAGTGGTAAGACTCATTTGTTACTACATTAAAACATATCCAAAGAAGAGTTACAAAGATGAGATTTAGAAATGTCAAACTTTTCAGTTGGTACTAACTGAGGAAACTCTTAAAGCTGACAATAAAGACCCCGACAAAGTAATGTTCCTTGAGGTTTCCAAGTTATATGTCTAGTAGCTGTATGTAAATAGTGATGGGTTTTAAGTTTACTATTATGTGTATTTACTGCACAATAACTCTTTTAATGCAACAGCATTTTTCTAGGCACACAAATATATATAATCCAGGATAAACCTATATTTTGAACTCCTCACGTTAGGAATATTGAATCAGATTGCAAGAATGACTTTCAAAATTTTTGAAACTCAACTATTTAATTGCATATTGTACCCTTTTTATGATGCATTTTGAGATCACAGAATAGATAGGATGCCTTACTGGAAAAAGGAAAATTATGATCAATGTTCCCCCTACCTGTCTTAACTTGTCTCAAAATGATATGAAGACAAAATCTCGTTCACCTAAATATTTTACTACAACTTAAAATATTTATGTCTTTATTTTTTGTTGTACTGTGTTTGAGCACCACACATAATCATTGTCTTTTAAGGACTTTTCAAATTATTTTGAAATCTGTGATTTTTGCTTTTTCGGTTTAGGTACAGGTGAGGGTTCACTGGGCACTTTATAGTGTCTGGTAACCTCAGGGCCAGTTTAATCACGGTTATTTCCAGCCTGATGTGCAGTGCTAATAGGGGTGCTCCAGCTATTCCATTCATTTTTACAAAGAGTTCTGAATTGAAGTTCACTGCACATCAGGTTTTCTGGTAACTATTTTGTATGAAAAAAAAAAACTGACAGCTTTAATCCAGTTATGTGAATATTGATTATTATAAAACCATTAATAGAAGTAATAATGTAGTAGGTAAATGCAATCACCCAGGTCATTAAATCAAATCTTTCTATATAAAAAGTGACAAATCAAAAAATAAACTGTGCTTTTGGCTTGTTTACTTTAAATTATTTTTGATTTGAAACATCCTAAAATGCTACAACCAAATTATAAAAATACCACTATATTGGTATTTTTGAAATAAATACTACAAAGCAAGTATAGAATCAGTGTTGTTCTCTTTCCATTTTGTAATTATAGTAAATTTATCCGCTCCTTCTTGCCAGGAGATAGATCTGGTATACTAATTTTCAGTTATAAAAACTAAGATTTATTTTTAGTGCATTATTTAATATTTAAGCACTGTTGTTTTATTGATATTTTATGGAATAGTTTTTAAAGAAACTCCTGTGTTGATATCTACATTGACTTTAATTTGTACATGAATCTAATATTTATAGTCCATACTGGAACATATTTTCAAATCATATTTGGGATCATCATTCTGACTTCTTGTCTGCATGGTTATTTATAATAATAAGTAATAAAATAATTAATAAAAATGGTTCAAATTCATCTCCCAGATAGACAATCCAGCATTAGTATGACTTGTCATACAAAGAATACTCCACGGTTCAAGTGTCTTTATTTTTAAAGATTTTAGCAAAATTCAAGGCAAACCTTTCACACAAAAAATAGAGAGAAAAGTTGATAGTGAAGGCAAAGAAAAAAACGGAAAATTACGATATTCTGCTTAAATATCTAGGTTACATTCCTTAAGGTTTCTATGTATTATGCTGCGCAAAGGACGGTAAGAAAATTATATGCCCTTAATGTCCATCTGTCTGGCCATTCATGTTTCTTTCTAGCTGTCTCACTACAATCTATGGGCTATTCTAATGTCACATAGAGTTAAGATTATGAATATTCAGTTTTTTTTTAACTTATACAAGCTTAAACTGTATCTTCCATTATCTCTGTTAAACTATATTATGTTGAACTTCAAGCTAAGCAGAATAAGGAAAATTTACCATTAACATTAACTTAAAGGATTTGGCTCTCACAATTCTATACAGTTATTGCATCTTTTTTTGTAGATAGCTGTTAATATAAATAATAATGTCATGTTGCCATTGACATTTTAACAGTTAACATCCTTAAAGTATTTTAATTGGAATAATATAGAAGCAAAAGTGTTCCTCATTTCATGGAGTACTGAAAAATGTTCAAGCAGCGTATTGTCAACGAGGATAGGTTCTCATAACCATGGCAAACTCTGTTATTATGGTACTGTACATGCTTTAAGGAGATATTAACTAATTGATTTGTTTACTGACATTCAGAACATTAGGCGGAGGTAAAAGGCATCAATTCCCATATATAATATATATACAGTGTGTGTGAGTGTGTGTGTGTATGTGTATGTGTATGTGTGTATATATATATATATATATATATATATATATATATATAAAAGATAATTTCCAGCTGTGTAAGCCCATGCTGGAAAAAAGCCTGGGGTCCTTGAAACTATTGAAATCATCAGGAAAACAAACTGAAATGTAGAGATGTCAGGTAATTTAAAGGAACTACTCTGGGCATCTCTCTCTTAGGGGGATTCATTTTGCCAACATGCTCACATTGCTTCTGCGGGAGGAAAAGTAAAAGGGATACCGTTTTGCCACTATTAGCGGCTAAGCAACTTTGCCTTTCTTCTGAGGTTTCGTTTTGCTGATGTGCTTACCTCGCTTGTGTTATTAGCAGCTAAGCAAGTTTTCTGTTTCCTCAGAGGTGGAGCCCTCACCCCGACTCCACCTCTCATTTCCGGCCCGGACAGACACACACACTTCCACGGGTAGATGTTTATATATAAGATACTGTATATACAATATACACTCACCAGACAGTTCCTGTGTGGGCAGTATTAAATGCAGATAGAATGAGCTAGTAGGACCAGAAATTGCATCATTTTCAGGCTGACTCTATATTGTATCAAGGAGCAAGTCGCTCAAACCTAACAAGGTTCAGACATATATTTTGAAAATTATACGTTGCTTTAATATTTTATTTTAAATTAATATAAAGGAAAGGTGCTTAAATGGTCTCATATCAGAATAAACTACCACAATAATTCCATCTAATTACATAGAGTGGTATATTGGCATACAAGGGAGAGATTAAATCAATATTAAAGCTCTGACCAATCAGTACTTGGGTTCTGTCTGCCAGGCTGTGTTTCCTGCCAGCAGTAAAGTAACAGATTATTATAAGTATGGAGTAGACCTGGGAATTTTAATCACATGAGATGAAACTAATCAATGAATTAAGATAAAGGTGCATGAGAGAGCTGTAAAAAGAGTGCAGTACATCTGCAACAAAACCGAAGTTTCCACAAAATGGCAGAACTGAGAGTAATTTTTTCAGGAGAGACTACAAATAAGCAAAGATCTGTAGGGATAAAAAGTGAATGTTAATTAGTTTAGTTTGGGTATTCAATGATCAGAGGATTGTTATCAATGTTTTTTGTTTAACTTTGACTTTTTGTTATTAAGCACCAATGATAGCAAACTTTTTTTTTCCCCCCTAAGTGTTTTAGCTTTAAACAAAGGCATTCCCTTGCAATAAATAAACAGCAGTAAACTGTACTGAATACATATGTAACTGACTATGTACTTGTGTACAAAGGAGGCAGCTTTTCCTTGGAGCAAAACATCTAAAACACACCAAATGAACTTGTGAATATGCTTAGATGGTATATATGAGTTTTTATGGGTGACCTAGGGAGCTTGCTATGCTTTTAAAAACTCCCCAAAAGAATGGTGTGCTTCAAATTTAACAAATAAATTTGAAATTGACATTACATGAAGATCATCACAACAGGTTGTAAAACATGATGCTAATATACAGTATCTTGAAAGAATATGTGACCACAGTACTTATTAAAAACAAGTTTAAATAGGAAAAATGAGAGATTATCCTTCTAATGAGGGTTTGTGTGATTATGAGAGTGGATGGGGTTGACTCTTCTGACACATCAAACTGATCACACGTCACCAGATGGTTAACATCAGTCTGCATGTTCTCACTAGGAAAGAGAACTCCCATTGCTGCTGCCATAACATACAAACTCCACAAAAAGTAGCAAAGACACAAATTGAATTTTGGTCTACAGAGTTGTCAGAACAAATAACTAACTTTTGTGGAAATGCAATGTTACTGTATAGTTGATCTATTTGAATAAAACTTTCCAGTAATTTCTTAGTTCAGACCACACAAATGTAACAAGAGTAACATGGCATATATTGCAATTGACATCCATGCAACAATATATGCGGCAACAGCAAGTTATATTATGCCATATATGCATAATAATACAAAAACCAATTTAACATGCACCATATAATATGTAAGTTCACTATAAACATTTAGTCCCCTTAAACCCACCAGATAGAACTAAAGATAAAGTTGGTGTGATGGCAGGGTTTGAACTGTGAGTGACAGTGATTATAATTGTGACCAACTGTCATGGCATTTGGTCTATTACACAACATTCTTAAATCTACCGAAGCAGGTGGCCAAAGTCTTTAGCAGTATTGAGGACAAGAGAGGGCTGACTCACTCCCAAACCCACACAACTTTACCAGATACCAATTAGAATCACTAATAACCTAAAAATATGTTTTTAGGATGAATACCTGAAGAAATGTTCATGCAGACATTGGGAGAATGTGCATAGCCAAACAGGCAGTGACTGTGTTAGATCTACGGCAGCAGTGTTATCCACCATGATAGCACACATATAAGTCTATTGAAATATTTTGTACATAATTATTTTGCAATCAAGCCATTATTGTTCAAGGCACCTGCCGTAGTAAGCACAAAATTTATTTCTGCTTAAAAGCAATAAAACATATGCCACAATTTTATTCTGGATATTTTTTTTGAGCATTTCTAATGACAATTAAATTTTGTTGTAATATTTTTAACATCATCATTAGAATCATGTTGTGTATTTATTTTTCTGCTGTTTGCTATCCTTTAAGGAACATTTTGATGGTGCATGTTCTTTTCTTTACTGTTACTATACCCATTGCTGATCACACAGTATACAAGCCATATGATATATTACATCATCACAGCCCACCTGTATTAGATGGTTGTGCCGTGCTTTCAATGTCCAGGTTTATGGATGCAGAGGCCTAGTTAATGAAAGGCTTCTTGGTTAGGTTCTTGATCTACCGTCTGGCTATTTTGATTCTGACATTTGGTTCGACTTCCTGGTGTTCTAATCTTCTTGCCTATTCTGTGACTTTGATTTGTGCCTCTTCCAATTCATACTTCATCTTCTGGTCTTACTTTCTCTACAAAACCATTACAGTAAAGGCAAGTAAAGAGTAATGATAATTAGAAAACTGTGTCTTAGATTTTTTGTCATGGTTAGGGATGAGGTGTTGCATGTTGGTCAGACATGTCACCTGCATATTCTCCATGCAGGCAACGAAAGAAAAAAGGGAAAAAATATGCAGGTGTTGTAAATTTGAAGTCAATAGGTTGATTACTAAATGAATGCTTATTGGTAGTGTTTGTGTTGCTAGACACCTACAAGTTCACTTCACTGAACACCATGTGTCTTATTCTGTGGAGGTAATAACTACTTCCTTCTGTATTTTGAACCGGACGCATTTCATATTCCAACAAGCACTAGGTTCATAGTGTGAAAAAGGTTAATTTTTCATAATATACATAATTCCACACAATTCATTCCTCACAGGCTTCTACAATTTAACAATTAGAAAAAAAGTCTTGATTGATGTTATGTTCATTGACGTACCACTGTGGACCTGCTATGAATCTGCCTAGTGATTATTAAATTTTGTTGTATTTTTTTTAATGGTGGTTAATGTGTACGGCATCTTCAGACATTGAATTTAAAAAGAAATGACCAGTGGCTCTAGAGAGAGTAAACTAGACCACATAGTTTTGATGTTAACCTCCTAATCAGTTTAACTGCATTAAGCAACTAATGACAGAATAAAAATGAGAGGCCCATAACTAACCTGAAGCCAGGAAGAATAGGATGCATTTTAAGTGGAAAAAGTTTGCTTAAGAATGGAGTAGATTTCTTATTGCATACATCAAATGAAAGTCGTGATGAAGCTTGAATATTTTATGTGTAAAAATGTTACCAGAAATAAGTAACAATTTTGGTCCTGAGTGGGTAACACCCCATTAACTACAGAATAACTTTTATGGATATTAAAGTGCAGGGAGACACTGCTACAGTTTCCTTTCTCTCAGTACTGCTGTTGAGTTTTCTTCACCTCAACTAATGAATGGCAAAGTCAGCCTTTTAAAGTGAACCATTTGTGGTAATGGCAGTAGATCAAGGATGTCACACTCAAGGCTTGCATGCCCTTGGACCTTTTATAATGCAGCCCATGTCACCAATATTCAAAATATGTTACAGTACATACAGCCCATGAAGATTTGTTAGATTTCTCAAAAACTGCCTTCAGAGTCGGCATTACATATAAAAGTTCTTTCCATTATTGACATTTACACTTGGTATTCAGATGCCTTTCTAGTGGTCATTGTGTTTATGCACAGCACAGCACAGCCACTAACCTATAGAAAGAACGAAAATGCGCTGCTTATAATAACTCAACAATAAAAAGAGAAATGAAAGTGAGACTCCACACTGCCATAATTAAACTTTACTGTTTTAAGAAAATGGTAAAGATCTAACCGTCTCATAAAGGAAATGATCGTCTGATCTCACAAACAAAGCTGCATTCACAATTTAAAGCTGCACAGGAGTCAATGTTGTTGCTGTCCTTTCCACTTTCTACGTGACTGTTGTCGTCACCCTACATAGTTTTTGTCTTTTTCTTTCCTTGCTTCTTTTATGTGGAAAGAAAATGCATTTGCATTTCCATATACTGTATGTTAAAGGTGATCACAATCTATTTCTGACCAACTTCAGATGTGGTCTTTGTGCTCAATTACCATCGATCGTGATGCGTGGAGTAATGACAGTGTAAACTAAGGTACTTTTGCCCTTGTCTCCTGACTTCCACTCTCTCTCAACTTTATTTGCTGACCAGGGCACCCTTAACAGTTGGTCTTCTAAATTCTAAAGTGCAATGTAGTAGGCTTCATGGAAGAACTTTTTTCCCCTCCCTCCAGGTCCATGTTCATAGTTTTATTTTTATTTTAATACCATGCCCTTTTTAGCATGTGTATCCTTTATCTTCTCTTCTACCATTATTTTGTTATTGTATTGATGCAAATTTTGGATGCATCCTCGTACAGTACATAGATTTTTCTTTGCTTTGTCCTTTATTTCTTTAGCACAGTGGACTGCAATTTGGAGAGGTTTTAGAATCGCACACGTGCCCATTATAAATCCTCAAAATTTGAAGAATTAAAATACTCAAAGGCTGGAGTTCTGCCTGGTGGCTGAACTGGTCAGCATACACTTTACAACCTTTACATTTCTTGCATATTTAGTATATTATTTGCCTGTTTCATGTTTAGTAGTAGTAGTACTAGTAGTAGTACAATTTGTGAAAATTATAATTCAACATATTATTTACTTTTTAAAGCTGGTATCCATCCATCCATTTTCCAACCCACTGAATCCGAACATAGGGTCACGGGGGTCTGCTGGAGCCAATCCCAGCCAACACAGGGCACAAGGCAGGAACCAGTCCTGGGCAGGGTGCCAACCCACCGCAGGACACACGAACACACTAGGGCCAATTTAGAATCGCCAATCCACCTAACCTGTGGGAGGAAACCGGAGCACCCGGAGGAAACCCACGCAGACATGGGGAGAACATGCAAACGCCACACAGGGAGGACCCGGGAAGCAAACCCGGGTCTCCTAACTGCGAGGCAGCAGCGCTACCACTGCGCCACCATGCCGCCCTAAAGCTGGTATTCTGCTTGTAAACTGTAACTGCCATCAATGAACCTGCCCATTATGTTTTATTGTTTTATTGATATATTTGCATTCACACATTTTGCAAATAAAATATACTCAACTGCTAAAATGCTAATTCAAATTTATATTCATTTATTTAATATGTGGAAACTGCTGGTTTTGTTTGACATCATTTATCAATAATGGGGGAAGGGTAGGGGAAGCCTAGGGTAGAAAAAAACGCTAGAGTTGGTCCTGGAGCTGCCGTCTTATTTTATTCACCATATGCTGATTTCAGTTCCATGGCCACTGGTATCTTTCCTAACCTGCTGCCATGTCCAAAAAAGAAAAGCTGTTTAACAGAGAAGACTGTTTCAAGACCAATGAAGCAGAGTATACAATTTTGATTAACTGAAAGGTACCTTTTGTTTGTAAATAAAATGTCGTGGGAGTACTTTAATATATTCCGGCCCACGTTGGATATGTAAAGTGTCATTTTTGGCCCTCAATCAAACAGAGTTTGACGCCCTTTCAGTAGATGAACAGGTAGGTGGAGCCAGTTGACAGTCAGTTGTTTTTTGTGGTGTTGGAGCTGTGAAGAAGGGTAATGGACACATGATGTTTTTGTCTTATTCTAAAACCCACTTCTGTGTTCTTATAGTTTAGTCTCCACAGCCTCTGTTGGAAGATCATGTCCTTGACATAAGTACAATATGGTAGGTAATTGGTAGAAACTGGAACTAAAATGAACACCAATATGAAGTGGTAGAACTAAAATAGAGTATGTGAAAAGCTTTTCAGATATACCATAAGAAACGATTTCCAAAAATATGACAAGAATGTTAAAATACACTGTTAAATAATGCATAAACATGATCATTTATTCATCTATTTTCTTTATTAGTTCAGGACTTCAGGAAACTAGAACATTCCCTAGAGGGATCAGGTACAGAGTGAAAACCAACCTAGGCGGGAGGTACCAGATCACTCAAGAAGATTAATACATTTGGGCACAACCATTCATTTATTGTATTACAGAACATGCTTAATCAAGTTTAGGTTCATTTGTTTCTGCTAAGATAGATAGGCTCCAGCCAAGACAAGAGGAATGAACCAACCCTTAACAGCTGTCTTGTCAATCACAGGGCATTCACACTGACATGGGGAGCATTTTAGAGTCCCCAATTATATTTCACCTGTTAACATGAAAGTCGTAGTACTTTAAGAATACTTCAGCAGACATTTGGACAAAGTGCAGACTCCACACCTTAAACTGAACCCACTTTAAATATTAAGAAAAGTGAATTTAAATTATCTACCTAGTATCCATCCATCCATTTTCCAACCCGCTGAATCCGAACACAGGGTCACGGGGGTCTGCTGGAGCCAATCCCAGCCAACACAGGGCACAAGGCAGGAAACAATCCCGGGCAGGGTGCCAACCCACCGCAGTCTACCTAGTATACACTGTATAATATATAATCATATATAATAATAATAATAATAATAATATATATATATATATATATATATATATATATATATATATATTATAAAGTGTATACTAGGTAGAGAATTTAAATTCACTTTTCTTAATATTTAAATTTCATTTCAAACTTCAAAGATGTTAGGACTAATGTTAAAAGATTACTAAGATTCCTCACTGGGTAACAGACATTTGTCTAATCCAAAGCCATACAGGGAAAAATCTAATAATATCAAGGAAAGAGATTGATCCATTAAATTTAAATTAATATTTGAGTTTCTCGAAGATTGTCAGAAACTACATTTTTGTAGCAAATATACTAAATACAGAGAAAAATAGATTACATGTCAGATCCATTATCACAGCTTGATTAAATGCTAGTAGAATACCTGAATAACAGACAAGAGGATACCTTACAGTATATCAAATCATTACAGGCTGTATACAAAAGAGGGGACTCCCGTAGCATTCTTGAACACTGAGATTAAAAAAGCAGAAGTAAATGAAATAAAAATAGTATTTTTATTTAAAACAATAAAGTACAAAAAGCATGAACTGGATGCACAAAACAACAAACTTACCTCACCACTGGACCTGATTTAACATGTTTGAACCCCTGTCTGTCAAGCAGGCAAGATCTGCACCAAAGCACGCCCTTTTACACCTCTCATCATCTGAACTGAAACTATAGCCTGTCAACCACCCACCAACCACACTTGAACTTGCTGGCATCTATAAGTCGGCTTCATATGAGTGATTGTGAGTGTGCATTTCTGTACCCTGCAAATGGACTCGCTCCTTATTTATATCTGCTTTTTACCTTTGTCTCCTTGCTCGTCGAATAAGCTTCAGCACCTCAGAATTCTAAGTTCAAATATGCAGGTTCAGAAAGATGCAAATGCCATCTAGAAAGTCAGGTTGTGAAGAAAATGCTTGATGTGCAAGCACATTCTGACCACCGCAGAGCACTGAACTTGGAAAGGAATGTAAAGAGCCGTATATAACTCCTTTCTCATAAATCCCAAATGGTTTTAAGGGGAGCAAACCTACCCAAGTTCAACACCCAGTAACTGTAAGGAAACTGTGTGGAATTGTGTAGTTATGTGCGAGTAAGAAGGGTAGGTAGTGTTTAAAATATTCAGACAACACAATCGTCATCTTACTTCGGATGGCTCTGCATGTTAATTCAGATTTAAAGTGGCATTTTGTGTTTGCTCGTACCAAATAAAAGTGCTTTAGTTTTGTTCCATACCAGGCATGAACAATAATTTACCCAAATAACCACAGGCCACAAGGCAGAGGATGTTCTCTTTGTTCATTTCAGCAGGAACATGAACTTACACTAAGAGATTTGGAAGAAGGGGAAAAGAACTTGCAAAACTGGGGGTAAACTTTTAAAGTCTATTCAGGAGGTACCCTGACATATAATCAGGCTGAAGACATTTGCTGTTATATTACAATGAAGCTATGTGTTATGATTGAAACCCAAAATAGGAGAGATAAAAATCTTAAAACTCTCGAATGGGGGGGAAAAAAACTCTACTAAAATATTTAATTATATTAATTTATTTAAATGGTTAAGAAAACTATGAAATAAAAAAAATTAAACCAAGGCAAGGGAAACTACAAAGTATCACTGTAATAACAAATTTAGCCAAAAGAAACTGTTAATTGTAAGTAGATAAATAAGCAATACTTGATGTAGCATACAGTAAAAGGAGAAGGAAAAAATAGACAAATAGAAATGGTCTTCAAAGCTTCTTAGTTTTAGGAAAACGCGCACAAGGTTATGAAACAAAGGTTTATTTTAGTTTTAGTTCAATTCTTGATTTGTCTGTCTAAATTCTGCCCTTCTTGACAATGACTTTCTTTTGCTCCTGCTTTAGTTATTAGTTTTTCTGGGTCTGACTTTCCAACTTTCTGACCTTGGGCATTACCGTGCACTTTTTAAACCACTTACCTTCTCCTATTTTCTGATACAGACATTTTAAGCCGGTCTCTAACAAAGTTAATGGATATTTTGGGGAAGTGCTTTGTCTACTGATAATTTGGCCCTATCACAAACAATGTAATCTTGAACCATTTTAGTAGACTCCTGTAAGTGCTCTTGTTTTTTTTCCCCAAAGATTTAAATGTTAGGTTATTTTTTTATCCCAAATATCTCTGGTATGCTTGTGCATGTGAGTAAGTTTTGTGAGAGACTGAAGGGCTTTAGAGGGCTGCTACCTGTCTTGCACCTGTCCAAAAAGGGGGAAAAAACACAGAAACTCAAAGGGTTTTGATTCCAAATCAGAAAACCCCATTTAATGCATAATGATATGGGCAGGTGCCCTAAGACACTGGTAGTACTGGGAAACACACATGGTATATGGAGAATTTTTCAGATACTCATGGTCATAACCGAGGAAATCTCCTTAAGCTCAGCAGACTGTTTTTTTAAATTTGGTGCGCTTATTCTTCAAGGAAAGCTTTTTTTTTTATTTGCAAAGTCAACTCCCATAGATTGTGCTGTACAAATTGTTGAGATTTGAAAAACTCCCGTTTAGAAAGCATTGTGAAATTATCTTAATCAATAACTGATGTCAAACACGACATTTCTCTGTTTTTGATTTACTCTTTGCAATTTACCTTAAAGTTAAATTTGACTTGTATATTTTACTCTTTTATATGTCCTATAGCCTAACCTAACAACAAAACAGATCACTAATATAGGTAGAGTTGCATGCAGCAAGGAACATTTCATATAAGCTCTTTACTAGTGTGTGGACTTTAACAACGATTTTGTTTCTCCACCGGGGAATTTTTTTCAAAAATGTTATATTTAAGAAATATGAACTACAATTTGCTATTGACTCTCCACAACCTACAACTAACAATAGTACCAGAATTGCAGTTGTTACATCACACAAGTTGGAATCCAGTGACAATGAAAGTTATTTCTGCCACAACATGTCTGTTTGGACTTGGTTGTCAAGTAGATGATACTGTACAATACTATTTAAAAGTGTATTTTATGCACTCTGTTGATACATAATGTATAAAGTAGTCACATTCTTTTATTACTGTTATTTTTAATATACCTCATTTTTATAAAAGTATGTAATAAACAAAATATGGTCTCTCCTTTTCAAAACAGCTGATGGAAAGTACCTGAAAGTTATGCCATTCATACATCTAACTTGTCTGATTTTGTAGACAAGAGCAATATGGATCTTGCTACATTTGCCTGTTGAAAAAATGGCAGTCAATTTACAGAACTAAAGGATGAAATGTGTTTGCACATAAGCATAATCACAGCAATAACAATGTTTTATAACACATTTTTATAGTTCATGTAATCCACCATATGTTCAAAGGAAATGTCTTCTACAATGTTTTGGTACAAAGGCTCATTAGTCTTCAGCATAAATCAATGCCCAGAAATGTAAAAAAATGATAGCAATGATTTTTCTACTGAATAAAGGGGAATTGGAAATGCATGGGTAGTGGAAAAGACACTAATAGTGATGTGGAAGATAGTATGGAGAAAACAACAAATCACCTTAATTAAGTAAGCTATTTAAATGTCAACTCCCTTTCAGGCAAAATACCACTTTCAACAAAAGCTCAAAGCTACTGTGTATTTTATTAAAATGTTTATGATCATTGATTGAAATGACCATTGACTTTGTTCACTTTCAGTTTCTTAACATCAAATTCATAAAGCTGCTCTTTCCATTATAAGATTTCAGTGAGGCAAGACTTGATCCCTAATTGGGATCCTACTTTAAAGTAGGCTATGGTCGTCAACACAGTTCAATCCCCCTGCTTCTCTCTCTACCTTCCATTAACCTAAAACAGGATATCTGAGGGTCCAGAAAAGACGTATGCAAACTCCAAACAAATTGTGCCTGGACAAAAAACTGAACCTCGGTTGTAACAAGTGGTTATTTGAGTTACTATTGCCTTTTCTATCAGCTTGAACCAGTCTGGCCACTCTCCTCTGACCTCTGGCATTTTCCCTTTTAAGAACACTTCTCTGTAAACCCTAGATATGATTGTGTGTGGTAATCTTAGGCAATTTCTGAAATACTCAGGATACCATTTGGCACCAACAGCCATACCATGTTCAAAGTCACTTAAGTCACCTTTCTTATCCATGCTAAGGCTCGGTGTGAACTTCAGCAGGTCATCTTGACAATATCTACATGCCTAAATGCATTGAGTTGCTGCCATGTGATTGGCTGATTACATATTTGCGTTAGCAAGCAGTTGAACGGGTATACCCAATAAAATGGCCAGTGAGTGTATACAATGTGACCATAGATTTCAGAAGTCAAATAGTGGAGGGTGTTGCTGAAGCTCCAGGTTTAGTGAATTATAGCGCTGATCTGTTAAATTGACACTAAATCAACAAGAGCATGATGAAATTGTGAAAGAAAACTTCAACACTTTTTATTTGCATGGGCTTTTGGAGTGTAGCTTTTACATTATTACTTTGCAGTCCAAATTCTATGCTATAAGCCAGTTGTTAATAAAGACTTGCTTTTATATCAGACCTTTCACAAGGTCCTTTATATTCAGTTGGTGCAAATTATTTTTGCAGCACGAGTCAGTATACAGTATTTATTTATAGTGTTTTTCTAGTGTCACTAAAAATACATGGCTATACCTGACGCCTGTTTATTTTCCTGGATCCTTGCATACCGCAGTAAGGAGACTGTGGAAGATTGTGGGTTCGCTTCCCGGTTCCTCCCTGTGTGGATAGCGCTTTGAGTACTGAGAAAAGCGCTATATAAATGTAATGAATTATTATTATTACTATACCACCTCAGATTTGTAGGCTGGTGTTCCCTATCCTGGCAGCATTAGGTATAAGGCATGAACCAATCTTGTATCACACACCTACTGGGGCAAATTTGAGATCTCAAACTGATAGTATTGAGTGGACAAGGGGGTTCAATGAAAACGCATGAATTTTTAAATGTTCCTTTTAGTTGTTCTATTATTAACAATGAAAAATACAAATAAATAACCATTAAAATGCTGTCTATTTTTGTCTAACTAGAAAATACCATATTTGATTTAAAATAAAATAAACTCTTTATTCTTAGTTAGCATAAGTTATTAAAAGACTTTAAAATAAAGTTAAACAAGACCGAGCTCATTTTCCGTGATTTATATACAAATGATGGCAGCTAGTGTAGTAAATCCTCTTGCATTTTGATGTAACTGAAAAAAACTGTTTCTGTTGTAGCACTGCTTAATTTCTACTTATTACATCTAATGAACTACTTAACTACACTTAGTAGCTCATTTAATGATTAATTACATTTTTTTTTATTTCCCCTGTCTTTGAGAGCGTATGGCTGCACGCCTGTTTGTGTACAGTATACTTAATTGTGTCTGTGCCTGTGCAAATGTGCATGTGTGTCCGGTAAGTTAAACCTGATGGAGCTAAGAGTGGATGGAAACTGCTGCAATTTGAAACCTTGTTAGAAATTTATGAAGTGCTAAAATGTTTCATCCCTAGGGGCAGGTTTGCCAGCTGTCACTGGTAAGCCATTTACTGCCTGCCTGCAAGTTGAAGATAGGCTGAGACAGCAAGGATAGACAACAAGAAAAAAAAAAAGTGTACATCATTTGGAAATCAGCTGCTGTCCAATTAGTATAACTTGTGTGAAATTAATGAAAACTCTGCGTACCCTCACGTCTAAGAGTTTTTGGACATGTCTTCTAAATTGGTGTGGTTCTGTTTTTTGCATTAAGGTAACACATAAAATTTATAAAATGAATGAAAGCATAAGAAACCGTGATATTTCATTAACCACTAGAGATTTTTAATATCATACAATTGTTGATTACACAATAAAAATGCACTCTGTTTTTCACCACAATCGTAACAGAGAGGTGATTTAGAAGTCACGCTATACTTTAAGGTTTTAAGAAGTGAATATTTACAATAAGCATCTGTGGACCCCAAGTCCCTGAACTGGATAAAAGAGATTTTATTGTGTTGTTATATGTGAAAATTTTATTTGATATTCTGCTTATACCAAAGCTGTTTAGGGTGGCACAATTGGCAGCCCTACTGCTTAACTAATCCAGTGTCTTGGGGGTAAAAGGCAACAACACACCATTGTCTGCCTGGAGTTTGCATGTTCTTTTCTTGTCTTTTCACAAAGATGGATGTGTTAGGTTACTTGCCGAGTCTAAAATCACCTTGTGTGTGTGTGTGTGTGTGTGTGTGTGTGTGTGTGTGTGTGTGTGTGTGCGCATAAGTAACTGGGCCCTCTGATGGAGAGTTGCCCAGTTTACAGTTGCTTCCCCCTTGTAAACAGTGCTGTTGGGATGGGCTGTTAAACCCTTAAACGTGAACTGGTTTGAGAATGTATGTGTGTCTGTGTATGCAAAACCAATTGGTCATCTTGGTATTAATTTTATGACAGGCCTCCTAACCTTGTACACAGAAGGATAAAACAGGGTTGTCTAAACCAGTGTTGCTGGTAAAATCGGACCACTCAATTTCACAAATTTCCAACCCTGTCATACGCATTAGTTACAGTAAAAATGGAAATTAAGAGACTAAACTTGAACAAAAGGTATAAAATCAGTTTTATTTCAAGTAAAAGTTCACAAGTAACTTCATGCCAGGGCCTTAGAAAATAATAACATATCAGTAATTGGAGTGGCTCTTTTTTATCTTTTTGTTTGGAAGTATTTTTGTGCCCAAATGTAAAGTAATAGGCTAATTCCATATTTCAGTGAGTAATGTAAAGAAAAGAGGGACTATGAGACAGTTTGGTGAAAGTTCTGTATTTATTCCTTCCATCCTTTGGGAGATGGAACAATTGTTTTGATAATATCTTAAAATGTACAATATACACTCATCCCATTATTAGATGCTTATAGCTGATGGAATGTCACAGTTTGCATTAATTTCCTTCTGATTTCTGAAGTACTGATTCAAAGAAAATTACTCATCATTGTCTAAAGGGATGATTTTTACATGAAATAGTGAAAACAAAGGGGTTATATTTAGGATATCCACAGAAGTTCACACCAACCAACTAATGGATTGCACATTTGTTTTAATCTGGCATAACCTCCATGATATCAATAGTCATGACCCGTGATGGCTTGGTCAATGAGGATACACAAACAAGCAGGGTTGGTGCAAATGTGCAAAGTGGATTTATTCTCCAAACAAAACAGTGTCCAAATAAATAAAGGGCAGTGCAAGTTCTCTTAAATAATAAATAATCCTTGATTAAAAATAACTGCTCTTCTGTTACAGAGCAAAAAAAATCAATGATCAATAAATAGATAAATCTACACTATGGTTAAAGACAAGTATAAAACAAAAATGTTGAAGCTGTGTTCCCTTTCTATTCCCTCAAGTCTCGGTGTCTTTCTATCCCATCTCTTCCCAAATCACCCTTCGAGTCAACTCTGTGAGGCTGAGACCCCGGCATGTGCAGCCATCCATTAAAATGACATTTGGCTCAGATGTCACTTGCTGGGATACCAAAGCCCGACTCCATCATCCCACCACCATCCTTTGCCATCCATAAGCTCTTCGGCTGCTCCTGCTCCCTGGATACTCTGCATGACCGATATTTCCCTGTCCCTCTTGCTCACTATGGGGCTACTCTCTGACGACCATGACCATGACCATCAGCATCAAGTGACTCAGTGAAAAACCCAAACTACAAAGAGGACTATTTCATTTATGTTAGGTAGAATGCCCAAAGGGGACTGGGCGGTCTCGTGGCCTAGAACCCCTACAGATTTTATTTTTTTCTCCAGCCTTCTGGAGTTTTTTTTTGTTTTTTCTGTCCACCCTGGCCATCGGACCTTACTCCTTTCTATGTTAATTAATGTTGTCTTATTTTAATTTCTTATTTTGTCTTTTATTTTTCTTCTCTCCATTATGTAAAGCACTTTGAGCTACATTTTGTATGAAAATGTGCTATATAAATAAATGTTGTTGTTGTTGACCATGCCTTCTTTCTGCTGCACAGACTTGCACTAATGATCCTTCCTCCTGGCTCATTCCACCAACTCTTTACCCTTTCTCTGATCTTTCTTTTTCCATTTCTTCTTTTTTCCTCCTTTATCCTATTTAGGTTCCTTTATACTCTGTAGACGCAACTGCTTAGCGACTCATGGAGTGACGATGAAAAAACCTACTGAAGTGATTGCATTTGCACATGAATGTGTGATCAGCTAATTGCCCCATTAAATGCTCAGGGCCACAGGGAATTGCAGAAGTCCACACCCACAGGCCTAAGTTGTGCTGTTTTTATATTTAAACAAAAAAAGCTTACACAGCCATGGACCCCTTACTTGATTCACCACACTGGTTTAATAATGATGTACTCAAAAGTCTTGGATAGTTAACTTGGGGGTTGGGTTAGTTGTGGCATCACCATTTCTGATTTCTAATCTGGCAAATTAATAGCACTCGGCAAGATTCTGATCAATTTTCAATTTCAAAAAAGGATACATACTGGAAGACTGTACAGTCTAAGAAGAGCCTGGACTTGTGACAAGTAAATAAACCAATGGCTTGTAAGTGCCTGATTTGCCATGTATACAATGTACACATGTCATACTTCAGAAAGAAAACAGACCACCTAGTTTAAAACTTATTTCTCCCTAACCCATCACATTTAAATATCTAAAAAAGATTTGTTCTGTAGCAAAAGGGGTTTAGAAATCAATTACTAGTTGAAGATAAAGTTTGCATTAAAATCCTCATCAAGCACATTATTTTTCAGGGAGCTGCAGTGTATCTTCAGGCTGAAAAGTTTATTTACATTGTCAAATCTGCTTAAACAAATTCTGGTTTATTATTCTAGATCAGGAAAGATTTGGCAAAATGTTTGCTAGAACATCATTACATTTCATTAAAGAGTGCTGAGAATATTTCAATTATAAGTTTCTTAACTGAAACAGAGTATCTCCACAACAAAAACAAAAGACACAATTTTGGCTAATAAAATATTGTGTGTATGCAATTACACTGATGCAACTAAGTGATACTCCAAATACTTTTGCTTAATAATAATGTAAAGTGCCTTTTTGTAAGGAGTTGCACCCCTCCTACCAGGGAACTAAGCAGGCTAGCATTGCCCAACCCCAGTGGACAACATTTGTCCAGAAATCATGCCAATGAGGTGATGACTCTCTATCCCAAAGTACACGAAATATGTATCTGTGGTAAAAAACAGCTTTTCCCCCTGTCTCTGTCATATTACCTTTGTTCAAGGGGGAAAAAAAAAACTTAAGAAGAATATAATAATACACTTAGCGAGGCCTCTGCATGTAGCGCAATCTTGCCATTATGCCAAAGGCCCACTCCTGTTGTGGCTTATTTTACTTTATTCCCAGATTCTCAGAAATGACATCCATCAAACATTGCCATCTAGCAGGTCTCTGGATGTTGAAATTGGTCTCTTTACCAACCAAAATCTGGTCTGGAATTTAGGCTGGAATAAGTAAAATGTAGTTTTTCTGTTAAAACTTTGAAGTTCATGAAATAACGATTTGGGATTATTTCATGTATTAATCTTTCATATGCATTCATTAAAAATGTGCAATAAATACATCAGATTTAGTAATAATGGTACACAGTAGCACTAATCAAAAACCTCAACGCTATGGTACAATTACTGAATTGACTTTAAGCTGCACCTGACCTGTTCTCATTTCTTTAATCCATACCATTTTGGCAAACAGGCCCAATTATGGGACAAGAGGACAGAAAATGGTCTAAGTGCAAAAATTAATAAGATTGTTGGTAGAGATAATAATGTAGTGTAGCCAGCATATCACCCTAAAGATAGGTGGGGCTGGAGGGGTGACTGACAGCAAAATGTTTCATAGGTGTGCTGAGCTCTGCATTTGAGGAACCCCTCAAACTTATGAACCTTACTAATCTAGGACCGCTTGAGAAGGCAGGTGGAGACTCTCATGGCATTATAAATACAGCCTCAAAGAAAATAACGGGGAGACGGACACGGCATACAACGTTGGATGATGATCGGGGACACTAAACAAGTGGAATAGCCTGTCTAGTTTAAGTGACTGTAATGTCTTATGAGGCATTTCCCATGGCTTTGACAGTGAAAGGTTATTCTGTTAGAAGCACGACTCTGAATCATTTATTATTAAGCAAACTGACCGGTTATTGCACTTAATGCATGTCTTTCCATCTCGGTGCTTCTTACACTAGTAATGTACACAAGTATCAGTAGGTATAAGCCCATTAATTAATTTGCAGCAGTCAAAAAATATCATAAAACACTGACAAAACCCTTCCTCATCTCAGAGTCCCCATACACTCTACCAAATTGTAAAAAAAAAAAAAATAGAGAAATTTACATCACAAGACGTGGGAGGTTTTGCGACAATAATGAACATTCTTACTTTGATCCTGTTTTATAAAGATTTAAAAAATGTGTATAACTTGCATGTTTTTTCTGACCTTTATTATGGTGTTTTATAATTATAAAATAATAATTTGATAATTATTGTTACTGATGGCTCCTGACTAACCTAATGATGCATCAACAGTTGCTAGCACATATTTCTGTGCGAGGTTGAGCATTTCAGAAATAAAAATCACATATAGAAAATGATTAAAAATTAATCCAATGAATTTATTTAAGAACAAAAAAGAAAAAAGCATGCACATCTGCTTGCAAATCCCGAATGTTCTATTGTACTATGCCCTGAACACTTGCAGTTGCCATTTATACAGAACTAGCTGTGTAAGCCCATGCTGTAAAAAGCCTGGGATCCTAGAAACTATTGAAATTGTCAGAAAAACATTGAAATGTAGAAATGTCAGGTAATTGAAAGGAACTACTTTGGGCATCTCTTTCCTAGGAGGATTTGTTTTGCAGATGTGCTCGCCTCACTTGTGTATTAGCGGCAGGAGGAAAATTAAAAGGGGTACTGTTTTGCTGATGTTAGCGGCTAAACGACTTTGTCTTTCTTCTAAGGTTTCGTTTTGCTGGTCCCACTTGTGTTATTAGCGGCTAAGAGAGTATTCTATTTCCTTGGAGGCAGAGCACTTACCCCGACTCCACCTCTCACTTCCAGGCCGGACAGACACACACACTTCCACGCGTTAAAGTTTATATATAAGATAAGGTGGTGATTGTATTTTACTCTTTAAAAATGGTCATTCAGTTTAGTTTTTAAATGCTGGGGTTTACAGAAGACTATGGGTTCTTGATTGTATGGGCCAATGCATGCCTGCTACCTACCTCTAAAAGCACGGTTAGCATGCCTCAGCTCGGGCAAGGGAAATACCTCTGACCTTCTAGTGTTCCTCCAACCAGCAGTGTCTCCATCACTTTGCTGCTTCAAAGATAAGGTTTCTGATGGTAACCTAAAAAATCTTGCATCTGTGCTTGTCTGCAATAGGCAAGTGAATGGATCAAGTAGCATTTCTGCTCCAAGGAGACATCTACTGAATTTTCAGTCACTCTTAACTATTTTGTACACAACAATTTATTTTTATTATTACAGTGGTACTATTTGACTGCATAGTGAATGCTGTCTTAAATGTCTGTCTTCTGCTGCAGTATCTATAATGGATCATTAGTGAAAAATGCTTTAACCTTGAAGATAACACCCACAATAGTCTGTGTTTGTAATATGCTGATTTGTCATAGCAAATAGTAATGAAACACTAGAAAGGAGCTTTTTCCATTGGAAAACAAACGTAAAGTCCCTTTACTGGAGGGTAACTGCAGGAATCAACAACTAACAATTTAATCCTGTCATAATTTCTTTTCATGCAGGTAGGTTACAGCAAATTATATTCAAGCGTTTAAATGTGGGCAGTCTCACATTCGACTGTCTAGGGGCCTATGTACTACATGAACCAGAATCCTTTTGCTATTGACAATTTTCTCCCTTTCTTGTGGAAGTAGCTACCACTGCATTCAGTGTTGCACATAAAGATCAAAAGGAGGACCACTGACACGCTTTTAAAAAATTTTTTCTGAAAAAAATGGATAAAGCCAAAAAAGTCTATTATATGGCATGGAAGTACACAAGTTCATCCAGCTCTTCTGAGCAACTGATCATGTTCTAGGTGAATATCTGCTGTACTATAATGTCTCCATCTTATTGTGGGAAGTATTTTAGTCTTACAGATTGTCAAAGCAATGTTCAAGTTGAAGGTTGCGTGTGTAAGGCTTTTATCTAGTGTAGAATTAGTCTTGATTATGAATGTCACAAATATACAAATTTATATTTTTTCTTCTTGGTTATTCAGTTTGTATAGTACTTGGGTACAGAGTCACACTAATGAATACCTCATAATTTTCAGTTAAAATTACTAATGTAGGTTTTAATGTCCTGGGTAAAATCATACTTCTAGAGAGTCGTATCTTAAATGCATGTACAGTATATAGACAAATAATTACTTCAATGATTTTTTTTAAAAGTCAGCAAAATGTAGACCAGTTAAACTTTTTGACTATAAATCCTATTAAAAATGCATAAGACTGATGTCGTTTATGGGAGGATATGATGCACACCATGGGTGGTGGTGGTTGAACTCTCTGCAGGTATGAGGTCAGGAGACGGAGATTATTCTTCTCTGCAGTTTATTATTGAGGCGGCATTGTTACATTTTACTTTCTGTACTTCTATTTCTCTTGGGGGGGGGGGGGGGGTTCTGCAGGAAAAAAATTCTATTTAAAGATATACCGCTGTCTTCATCGCCTTTTACTTCTATCCATCCATTCATCCATTTTCCATCCCGCTGAATCCAAACACAGGGTCACGGGGGTCTGCTGGAGCCAATCCCAGCCAACACAGGGCACAAGGCAGGAACCAATCCCGGGCAGGGTGCCAACCCACTGCAGCTTTTACTTCTATGTTAAATTAATTTTAATTATTGAATCTGAGACCCTCTTTAACATGAGAAACCTCCACTTATCATAAATAGATTTTTCTGCTGCACACGTGAAATTAAATTTTGAATCAGTTTCTGAACCCTTGAGGAAGCTTGACTCCATGTTTTGGCTTGTTAACTTTGACACATCTGCACAATTATAAAGAGTTAACCATATCTTCATATTTATGAACTAATTTGAGCAAGATGATCTCTAAAATCTATTTTACTACTTCATTTCTTCCTGATGCTTATGCAACAACCTATTTAATAGAAAAAGACATACATGACATTTATTTTTTGTATTATTACTAAAAAATGTGATCCTGTACACCCACCAAACAATTTTGCTGTGATGACAAGAACGTTAAAAAAATTGTGATGAAAACAGACCATTCAGCCCAAAAATATTGTCCATCCTAATCACCATCATTTTCCAAAACAGCGTCATATTGAGATTTGAAGGTCCCTAAAGTCCTTCTTTTCATCGCTCTACTTGGTAATTTATTCCATGTGTCTGTTTTTTTGCATTCAGAAATAATAATAATAATAATTCTTTACATTTTTATATAGCATTTTTCTCACTACTCAAAGCGCTTTTACATAGAGTGGGCAGCCACTTCAAGCACCACTAATATGTAGCATCCACCTGGATGATGCAATGGCAGCCAATTTTGTGCCAGTATGCTCATCACACATTGATTTTCAGGTGGTGAAGGGGTGAGAAATAGTTAGCTAATTAGAGGTGGGATGATTAGGGGTCCAGAATGATAAGGCTGACATGGGTAATTTAGCCAGGACATTGGGATACATCCTACTCTTCACAAAGAATCCTCAGGGATCTTTTATGACCACAGACAGTCCAAAAGCTAACATTTGTAAGTCTGCCTCCAACAAGTTTCTAACAGTGTCTCTGCATTCTTGATGCAGAATTTATTTTAAAGTATCAGTGGGATCCACTGTACTAATCCTTTTCATAATTTTAAACACTATTCATGTTCACTCTTAATCTCTGTTTGCTTAAACTGAAAAGGTTCAACTCCTCCAATCTCTCCCCATAGCTTACTTCTTAATCCTAGAATCGGCCTAGTCACTTTTGTCCGGACTTTCTCTAGCACTGCTATATCTTTTTGTAATATGGAGTCAAAACTGAACACAGTACTCCAGGTAAGGCCGCGCTAGTGTGTTATATAACATATACTACCTGTATTCCACATATCATGATATGTAACCTAACATCCTATTAGCTTTATTGATTGTTTCTTTACTAGCCATGTGCGCCCAACTACGTTCAGTGTGTTAAAGTTGTCTGTGAAGGGCTCTCTGTTTAAACGCGGCTGCCAGTCGTGAACTGGGCCCTTCTTTGCACAGCATTATGATTTTTTTATAAGGGAAACAAAATTACAAAACAAAACCCTTGGACATTGATTCGATAGGAACGGCCTACTCGGAATCACTGTCCGAATAGTAATTATGTGGTGATGGACGAGCATTTCTGCTTCTCTCCGTTCACAGTCCGTCTCGTTTTCATGACACTGTCGTTTCCTCTCACGATCTCTTCTCAACCTTTCTCCAATCTCGCAGGTTGCTTTGTGGCAATCCAAAGAGTAAGGAAGAATCAATGCTTCTTTCTTGAACTCCAAATGCCGACTGATGGAAAATCACAGAAGTGTGTCCGACTTATATGTTCTATTTAATAAGGGTGCGCACAAAAAGGCAAGCTTCAAAAGGGCGACCTCAATTGGGCACGGCGAATAAACGCGTTCGTAGATAATTTAGTTCAAATGGCTCTGGAATATGTGAAGAGCAACAAAGGTGCAGATCTACTCGTAGTCGAAGGCTACACATTCAGAAAGGAGAAAACTATCAATGGGAAACCTATCTGGAAATGCACTGAATATAGGATTGGAAAATGTTTGTCTCGCTTAGAAGTTCATGCATTAATTAACTGGATGTTTTGATATTTTTGCTTTCGCCTTTTTATACGTTCAATCATTGCCTTTGGGTAATAAATTTTCTGTAATAATTTTGTTGCGTTTCCCTTTATTCGATGCGCCCAATTGAGGTCGCCCTTTTGAAGCTCGCCTTTTTGTCCACGCCCTTATTGAAGGATACCGTGTCGGTTGATTATGAATTCGCAGACAAAAAGATCAAGATCCAAATGAAGATTATATATAGAGACTAGTTAATTTAAAGCACAACAATTTGTTTAGTTTGAATGTCTGTGTTTTGAGGCGTGACTGGAGTACTACAGTCTTCAGTAGTATAAGCCTGGAGGAGATTCTTAATGCAATGCCTATGTTTTAGCTGTCTCTCTACTGCCATCTAGTGCTTCTTCTTCTAATTCATTCGCGGACAAACAAAGATCAAGATCCAAATGAAGATTATATATAGAGATACTTTGGATGTTGAAAGTGATGATTTCATTATGAATCCTAGATCCTTGTCCTAGGGTGTACTTTCACGTTCCAGACCTTCCATTGTGTTTTAAAGTCTTATTTCTACTTCCTAAATATAGTGCCTTACATTTACTTATATTCTATTTCACTTGCCTCAAATCTTCCCAAGTCTGCTGCCCAAGTGCCTCTGTAACAATTTAGCTAAGTCTCCATTATCTGCCCCTAGTTTGGTATCATCTGTTGTTGCCTTTGCCAACAACAAAAACATCACTAGTGTTCTTAGCTGGTGTTGGGCACAGCTATAGTTAAACATATCGGATACTATAGTATCTGATACTGATTCATATTTATCTGCACAGTGTAGTTAAAACACAGTGACCATTCTTAATGTGTACATATATTTTTTTCTTTTAGCTCCCAGTGAGTAGTAAAGCACACTAAAAGCCTACCCATGGATAATTGTTTTGTTTTGGGGTTTTTTTTTTCAAATTTTTGCTTTTTGTTGTAATCTCCAATGAAATTGTTATCATAAAAGAGGTTGCATAATATTTATGTTCATTCAAAATAAGGTAAATATGGGGATAATCGAAAAAGATATAGCAATGCATCCAGAATAAGCCAGGTTATAGTTATGTAAAAACTCTTTAAATAGTAATATTCTAATAAAAGAAAGTACATACTGGATCTTTTTTTTTTTTTTTTTTTTTTTATATATAATACTTGAGCAAAGTTGTCTTCCATGCAAGGGCATTGTCACTAGCTACGCTTTGCCTAATATAGTAAAAATAATATCCCTTGTGGGATCTCCTTCTTCTCTCCAACCAAAGGCACTCAAGTTATCCCAGTCTGATAACCTATCCTTTTCAAACTTCCTGAGCTTTTTCTAAGTGAAATATATTTTCATTTGTGTTTTGTTATCTTTTATTGTGGTTTCACATTATTTTTTTACTTTCATTTTGCTTTTTAGAATCTTGTTTTTAGTACATGACAGTATTTTGAGCACCTATCATCAAAGTGTGATTGTCCATTGTTAAGGGTGTGGCACCAGACGCTGTATCGCATAACTTTTTATTACCATTGTATCGAATGACAGATTTCAATGTGAGGCGTTGAGTAGTTTACCAAGGAATTTTAAGGGCTAAAAATCTGGTTTTCTTGTTTTGGTTTCATTTTTACCTTCTGGTAATTTTGACCTGTACTTACTCCACTTAGTCCTTCAACCATGAGTTTTGAACAACCCATTTCCATTTTTTTTTCTTTTTTCTTTCAAATAATAATCCTTGGCAGAACTGATGTTATACAGTATAAATGTTTTTCTGTCAAAACAGAAAGATATACAGTAATACCAAGTATTAGATGTTAGTGTAAATATAAATCAATCTGTAAAAAGTTTAAGCAAAGTCATGGAATAGGAACAAATAACATGCATTACAAAACCTGTTATGACATGTTCGACGTCAACATTTTTAATTTTTGGTACAAATGCTTTATCTCTGGCCTTATTTTCAATTGATACTATGCTACTGTTCTCTCATGTAGTATTAGATATTATAATTGATTTTTACATATCACTCTTTTATTCCATCTGGTATTACTTCAGATATAGCTATTAAGGCCTAGGAAGTTATTTTAAACCCAAGGCTATCCAAGAGATGTACAAATACTTTGGTTTAAGAATAGGATATTCTGAAAACATGTGACCTAGCGAAGTCCTGTATATGTTAAACAATTTTAGAAAAGATATGTAATTAATGAACAATTTGCTGTTGAATTATGGCATGTCTGGTGCATATTTGTCCAGATTTGGCTGGGGCAATGAGTAGTTTTTTCTTTTGTTTTGTCGTTTTGCTTACAACTGTCATTCTTTGGGTATATGTTTTGAAATATTATTGACTTAAGGGCCAAATTTGACTTCTTCATCTTCCTGTCCTTCAATATTATAAATGTGAAAAAAGCTCTGATTTAGTTAGACCTGGTGTTTTTAGAGTCCTTTTTGATTATGTAAGTTAGATAGTTGTGAAGGTTTGATCACGGTTATAGTATGTAATTGGTCAGTTCCATTCTTTGATTATTTTTTTTCTAAAAATTCCTGATATAATTACTTATCTGGAAAATGCTATACATCGTTATTATGTTGTAGTACAAGCTCTTATACTGAATTCAATGCTCAACTTTGCTTTTATCAATGTAGTACATTCAAATTAATATATGTACACTTTAGTCAAATCCAAATTTGCCATTTTTTTTACTAGTCTTGACACAGTTTAATTTCCATGTTTGAGTAGTTTGGGGAATTTTATGATGATATAGTTGGTGGGAAGAAAACCATGTGGACTGAAACTACCAGTGTCAGAAACACTGTTTATTAAAAAACAATTACAAAAGGAGATTACATTAACGATGAATTGTTTTATGTTATTGAATTTAACTCTCAGAAGGCAAACCTGAATTGCCATTAATCTAAAATAGAAATTCTAAGCAAGAGTCAAAACTCTTATAACAAATCTATAAGTTATAAGAATTATTATAAAGGAGAGATCCCCATCTTAAGTGACCACAAAGAACATTCTCGAAAAACGAGCAGGATGAATCTCAACCTTTTTTTTTTTTTTTTTTTTAACTGAAACATTTCCAAGAATACTTATTACAGAAAGTCGGAACCCAAACTTTAAGCTATTGTAAGCACAAAGCAAACTATCTCAATACCCTAGCCCAATCATAGATCCTAACAGATCTTATTTTATAAATAAGTTAATACATTTTCTGTTCTGAAATGTTAATGGAATAATGCCATTAATGGAATGATACCATCTACATTACCAGAATCACCTCATGTATAGATGTAGGTAAAAGATGAGGGAAGTAGAGTAGGGTGTTTCTAACAAAGTTTCTAATTTGTGTTTAAGAGAAAAAATATTTAATAGTCCAAAGGATGTTA
Source organism: Erpetoichthys calabaricus (assembly GCF_900747795.2). Classification (NCBI taxonomy): domain Eukaryota; kingdom Metazoa; phylum Chordata; class Cladistia; order Polypteriformes; family Polypteridae; genus Erpetoichthys; species Erpetoichthys calabaricus. Next base: position 201,352,822 of record NC_041397.2, read on the forward strand.
ATATATGATCAATTTTGAGGTCTCTAAATGTCACAATACCTAATGGTCTCATAGATTGAATATTGCATTGCTACCATAAGGTGGGCAAAGTCATGTTAAAAAGTTGACCTATGGTGAAAAACTAAAAATGTGAATTTAAAAAAAAATTAAGATGATAATAATTATTCTTTATGGATAAATAAAACACACAAAAATCAGAATGGTTTACAGGTGCAGCCAATAGGGAAGCAATATTTTGAAAGAAATATTTCATTCATATTTTGAAAGTATGACTGTTATAGCAAAGTGATACTGAAACTAATTCTGTAATCAGTTATCAGTGTGGTCCTTCTAACCTCTGCTCTTTCTTCAGATTTATTTTGGAACAGTGTAAAAAAGTCTTACAGCTATACAGCATGTTTTATACATTACATTAATTGGTTGTAATGCCCCAGGTGCCCGCGGCCATGGGCATCTTTCATCACCCGGGACAATAATAGTCAATAACTGAGGATAGACTAGGGCAAGTGAGGACACAACAACAGTGCAAAAACTGCATTCTGCAAGTCTATTCACAACAATCAAACAGTATCCATAAGGTGAAGTGCATTAAATCTTCAACAAATAATCCATAAAACAGTGCAGTGAAGAAGTTAAAATCAATAAATAAGGTCAATAAACAATTAAAACCAAGGATATAATCTATCAAAACTGGCTCTTCCCTCTGCTTCCCAATGCTCCCTCTTGTTCTCTCTCTAGTCTCCACTACTTACTGTATCAATGAGGCTTACTCAGCAAAAATTGAGATACCACCAGTCCTCAAACTTTCTCCCACCCTATCCACCTACTTCATTGTCTGCTGGGACATACAAAGAGCTCGGTTCCCTCTTCCTTCAATCTTTCCATCAGTCTAGCCAGACCTGTGGAGCCCACAATTTCCCTTGTTTTGTCAACTCAGTAAGCTTGTTCTGCCTCTGGCATCCCTCCAACTCCACCATGGAGCATTCCCAAGTGTTTTGCACATCCCCAATGGCTCGACTGCCCGATTCTACTTTCCTTTCTCTTCCTTCTATTTTTTCTTTATTTAACACGCCCCTCCCCCTTTTCCTTTCTTACTCTGGCTGACTGCACTACCATCCCACATTAGTGCTCCATGGATCTTTAAGAGCACCAACATTCACAAAATGTATAAAAGATTCAATTTCCCCCATTAAGCACTCCATTGCTGCACGTGTTTCCTCCCACACACACCTACACTCTCAAAATCTAAGCAGCGCTATTCTTAAAATCTTGGACTCGCCATGGTCCATCATGGACCCCAGACATGCTTCAGTACACTAGTCCACTTGTGCAAGTACAAGTTATTATTTCTCTTCCTAATTCACCAATACAACCAAAGTGGAAGAACCAATATCCAAGTTACATGAACCAATAACGAGTTGGTTTTGGTGTTAAAACGTATTGTATTATATGGCGATGAGGAGTCTTGGACTTCTTAATAGCCACAGAGTCTCATGTTTATGAAAACAGTTTAGATAATTACTAATTTTAATATGTGTGGAGATGCAAAACTTGGATCAGTTAGTAGGAACATTTTCCAGTTTGAACATGTGTTAATGTCAAGCTGATCATTACATAGATTTTCACTTAATAAAGGTAGGTATTGGCACAAACGACAGTATTTCATTAATGTGAAAAAATATCAAAATTCAAAAAATTATACTTTAAGCTATTGAACAAAATTGATTAGGCACTTTGATCACTGCCACAGTTCCATTTATACTACTGTCAATCTATACCTGATGATGTGATAGCAAGCTGTACTTTGGCAGCCAACCCTGAAAGTGGACGATGATAACATTCCTCTGAGAGTTGGTAGTTGGATCAAATATTTAAAGCAAAGTGATTGGGAGTAAGTAATTCAAACTATATACAGTGAATTGCCATTGCTACAATTCATATAATCCCAAAAGTGATTGAATCATAGCAGCCAAAAAAGGCACTATCCATCAAGCACTAATTTGGAGCTGCATCAATTGTAAATGCTTAAGTCAGCCACACATTCTCACCATAATTGCTTTGAGAAGCTAAAGGGCAACAGAGACAGATATGACTGCAGTGGCTAGCTGCAGTATTCAAAGTCAGGCTTGAGCTGATCTCCTCCTTCAAGCTTTGATAAGGTGTTGCTTTTTATTCAAGCATTAGGACTCCTGCAGCTTTCAAAGAGAGCTGGGGAATAAGCTTGCCTAGTTGCATACTAATTTGTAGTGTCACTGGCTAAAATGCAGGCTATATAACAATGTATGCAAACCCTAAGAAATCCTGCTAATGAATTGCTTTGAATATACTTGTACCATCATATGCTGTTTCTGATATCTGTTTTAGGAAATACAAGCTTTAAAATACATGTTTAAAACAATGACTAAAACTGTGATATTTTTATAAATTTATAGTTATTTATATTAGATGCAGTATATGCAGAGTGCTTCAAATGTTCTCTTTTCAATTTTACTTTAATATTCTTGTACAATTGCCAGCTGTTGAAATACAAACCATGCAATTGCAATTCCCTCTGCAGTGGAGAGTTGAATTATATAGCCTCTATCACTGAATGTGCTGTCCACTTATGCCTATTGAATTTTATGCCAAAATACACTAAACCACATTTATTGACTGCAGTTTCTTAACCCAGCTCTCTCCACATTTCTTGAACGCGCTCCTACAGTTACATGGTTGTTGTCTATCTCATCACGATTTGGCACAAGGTCAAAATCAATTCTTGAAAAGATGCCTATACATCTTACAGGACACACATCACCACAAACACCTGACATTCTGTCAGACACCATACATTTAGATTCAGTCCCCAATTAACCTAGCCTGGTCATCAACTGGAAACCCTATAGGAAAAATCAGTAAAATCTATGCAGTTGGGGAAGGAAGCAGGAATGAAATGTTGGTATCTAGAGCTTTGGAGCAGTATTGCTATCCATTGCAAAACTGCTACACCCATGTAGTAGTCAAAGCAGTAATTTTTTTTTTTTTACTGATCCTCATTTATTTTGTGGGGTTGTCCAGATTTGTGAACATTTTGTAAGGAACTAGTTAGCTAGTTTTAGGTATTTATGACATACATCATGTGATGTACTTGGAACACATCATCAGTAGTACTTGAGGTTAACCAGTATTGCAGGTCTTTTCAACATCAAACACTATCGCCCAGGTAATCCAACCTGGAATGATCAGTTCCCGGCCTTCATCCAAGTAGAATGTGACCACAAATTGCCCCTCTCAATCCACAGCCATCTTAAGCCTTTCTCTGCTGCCTCTTTTGTTTTCTAGATGGTCTTTCTTCTGTGTCCACCAATAATGCCTTGGATGCTAAAAGCATTGCACAGGCCTGCAAAACCACTATAGCCCACTTCTATGGACATATTCAATGCATGCCACCTCTGTCTATGGCACTCCTGCACAAAGTCTGTATATTTGACTTTCTTCCATCCATACATCTTAAACTGTGCACTCCAGAATGAAGGCCTGCCTTGATGTCTTTGATAGCAGCATGGTATCCAGTCTTAGGGTGGTCTCTGTGATGTTATCTGTGAATTGGACCTGTTTCTGCAGGTCCACCATCATCTGCCAGTCAGTCACTATTGCAAATAGCCTTGCTGCTGCTCTAAATTGAGGCTTGCGTTTGTTTTCTGCTCTGGAAAAGGTTGTGAGGGGCGGTTGGCCTAATTTTTGGGTTAGAAAGAGCAGCAGGTAGTTTAAACCCTTTTCCAGGCTTTACTTTAATCGATGTATTAATAATAGCCATTTGTGTTTGTATCTCTGAGTATCTTAATGGGAATAAATATAATGTGTACAATAAGTGAGCAGATATTGATAATGTACAGTGCATCTTCAAATATAATCAAGATATCATAGCTATTGGTCATTCAGGAAGAGTAATTACAAACAACTATTTTAATTATTTAAAGGGAAAATGACACATCTTAGTCCAAGGGGTGGCGCTATCGCAACAATTTTTTGTATACAGGCCCTGCGCGTGGCCACGAACAGCATATGTATAATACACATGATATAAGTTATACTTTTAATACATTAATGTACACTCAATAAATCGAGGTTTTAAAAAAAAAAAAGAGTAAAGTAAAATGTATTGTTCCATAAATGTTAATAATAAATAAAATGAATAACATTTTCACTTGTGAACAGACAACGTGATCATAATAGTGCATTTATATTCATGAACACTAAATATTAATATAAGTTAAAGTGTTCACTATAATCTTAAATTACATTAAACACATTAATCTCTTTAAGAGGCAGAACAACTTCGTTTATCAGCAACCCACAACAATACACAGTTAGAAAAGGTAGAAGAAAACTTTAAACAGAAAACACAAGCAAGCATGGAGATTCTATAAGTACATTGCACAGAATGAACAAGATGGGCATGCATGTGTGATAATCCTACTGGGCATGTATGGCCCAGCTTGAGCATAAAGCAGGGAATTTGGCACAAAGGAAAAGCCCTGCTTTGCTGGTCGCAGGTGCTTGGTCTGGGCTATGTCACTACAGATGGTCTCAGCAATCACCTTCCCCACCTGGTCATGGTGCTAGTGTCCTATGCCAAGTGTGGCAACAGTTGAGGACATGCTTGAGTGCTCCTCTTATGAGACACAAGGGACCTGCTTGTAGGCCAAACTTGCTCCAGCAGAAGAGACTGGATGGTGGGCTACATAAAATATCATACTCAAGCTGAATGAAAAGCTTACTGCGTTAAGATCCAGCCTGCCACAATTCGTACTAGGAGACCTAATGGTCTGTTGTCTGTTCCTATCTTGTCCATACACCTCACTGCCACATCCACATTATCTGATTAATGTGTAGTTCTTAAACTACGATTCTCACTTCCTTTTAAATCAATCAACACCTGTTCTTGCCTTGGGCTTCATCATAGCGAGGTACTGGGATGCTGCATAATCTTGCTCGGCCCACTACCACTGACTCCACCAGCACTATGTTATGTAGCTGTGACTGTGACTGAACATCCTGTGCTCTTTATTTCCTTCCAGTCCTCACCTCGATGCTGGGCCTGGGAGACTTACAGGTCACTGGATGCTCTGCACTACCGCTCGGCACCTCTTTCACACTGATAACCACAAACTAATCTCCCAAGCTACTGAAGGGGAGAATCTGCTTGTTCTTTCTCTTGTAAAGTGTGATGCTGCTCAGACATTGAGGCAGGCCTAGCCAGATGTGAAGATAATGGCTGATCTCTCTGTCAAAGCCCTTGACGATAAACACTGGGAACTCATACACGAGCAAGAGCCACAAAATTCTGAGCAAAATGCCATCCTTGTAAATCCAGGCTATAAATTTGCCTGATAGCCTTGACTTCGCTATTCTTCCAGGTCCTGGTTTGAGGCCGTCATGTATCTTTTAGAGCGTTATTGGAGGGCTTGCTGAGACTCTTAATAGGTTTCTCCTTAGCTGATGGAATTTGAGTTCTTCTCAGATAGAAGTGGAACCAATCAGCCACTTTCCTTCTCTATAGTACAGGTGAGCTGCACTTTATGGATTTAAACTCATCTCAGACCATGTCAGAAGCCTCTCCAAGTCTTGGAGAATTCATTTGCATCCCAGTACTAATTATTTTGTTACAGTCCGGTCATCTATATAGTCTCAATGGGGTGACTGCCAGACTCTGGATTTGCTTTGGGGGCTTCTACACTTTACCTCAACTGACTTTACCAGCATATTTATGTCCAAGGCAAACAGGTTCACTGAAATACTGTATTCCATTACGGTCCCATTCTACAGCGAGTGCCACTCAGATGTCACTATCCCGGAGGCAACTCTCAGATTGAAATTAGTAATCTAAAGTGAGGCCCCTGATTATATGGGGATATGGTACTACTCCAATACTGTTCTAGCTAGCATGTACAGTATAGAGTCATACGCATTGCTGCGCTCCAACACCAGTATCACAAGAATGCCTTTCCCTTCTCCTGTCTCTCAGATCAGCTGCATAACTACTCCTGTGTATTCAAGGCACTCTGGAACCTTTGGGATTCCACCCTTCTGCATAGATGTATCGAGGTATTCATTCTTCAAGAAGTATTCTGTGAGGTGTCGGGATATGCTACTGAAAAATATCTTCCCCTCGACACTGAGCAGCAAGATACTCTGTGCATTCTGCTCCTTTTAAATCCATTTACCTTCTGTGAATTTCTACTATTGGAAGCATAGTTCTGAGTATTCTGTGCAAGTGATCGTGTTGCTTTATTTATTTAGCAGATGTGTTTATCCATGAAGACTTACAAAAATACTTTAAGTACTGCACCAAAAGGTCCATATATAAAAATATCTTTGCTTCGAAATAGAGTGTTGCTTGATATACAGTACAATGCAAAGAAACTCAGTACTAATAAATTCATTATTACTGAGAAACAATATAAACTTTTTTTTACACAATCCAAATATATTAACTTTTTCAAAATTTAGAATTAACTTGTCAGATTTTATTAGGCTCCATAGCTTAAATTACTTTAGTTAAAAGCTTTTTCAATTTACTCAGATGAATACTCGCAAGGTTATATAATTTTATTATATACTAGTCATTTAGCCCGTTACAATAACGGGCGCTAGAACAGTACTGCATAAACATTAGTAGGAACAGTCTATATTAAATGGCAAGGGACTTTGACCTCATTCTTTTTGTTGGTCGTATTTTTCTTTCTTTCAGCCTTTCTTTTGTTGATGTTTACTTGCTGAGCTGACCATTCTTCGTGGGCTGCCACCGTGTATTGTGTGTCTTTAATTTTCTGTGACAGTAATACTGTCTTGTATGGCTCTATTCAATAAGGGCGCGCACAAAAAGGCGAGCTTCAAAAGGGCGACCTCAATTGAGCGCGGCAAATAAAGGCGTTCGTAGATAATTTAGTTCAAATGACTCAAGAATATGTGAAGAGCAACAAAGGTGCAGATCTTTATTTATGCGCGCCTTTATTCACTGCGCCCAATTGAGGTTGCCCTTTTGAGGCTCGCCTTTTTGTGCGCGCCCTTATTGAAGGATGCCTGTGCGCGCCCTTATTGAAGGATACCGTCTTGTACGTCCGCTGGCTTGTACGTCCGTAATATACCTTTAATTTTCTCTGGCGGTAATACAGGCGTGTGCATCGGTAATATGCCTTTAATCTCCTCTGACAGTAATACTGGCTTGTATATGGCTGTTATATGCGTCACTGTATTGTGTACCTTTAATTTCCACTCGCAGTAATATTGGGTTGTATTTCCATAAATCGCCTCTAACTTTCTCTGACAGTAATATCGCGCATCGCACCGTGCCCCGCGCATGCGCACTTCACCAGAAGACACCCACACACGGACACCTGGACGCACATAGGGATTTTATATATATATAGATTATATAATTTTATTTTTGTATTTCTTTTTATTAAGTAGTTGGCATTGTTTTAACATTTAAGTATATCTATCTTAAAAGTTGTCATAAGCATACATATTTAAGCAAAGCATATTTATAGTCTAAACTTATAGACTAAGAATACTTAGCAGTGTTTTTAAATATCTCTGTGTATAAATACTGTACTATATTTGGTCAACTTTCTTTAACTCTTCACAGAAGGGAGGGTCTCAATCTCTCCTTTTCAAGTATATGTAAATTGGTAGAACTGAAAAGTATAAACTGCATAAGTACAGTATGTTTAATCTCATATTTGTTTACATGTGCAGTAGTAGAGGGATTAAGTTAATTTTAACTAACAAATCCAATCATTTTCACTGAAATGTATAATTCATATTTTTGGAAGATAGGTTGGCCTTATCTACAGTATATGTCAATTTCTTTCTCTCTTCATATGTGATTACAGCACACAATACACCTTTGTTTAAACCCCAAAGTGTTTAGAGTGTGTGTGTTTGTTTACAAGAATGGACCATTCAACCCAATAAAGATCATTAATGTTATTCAGTTATAGTCTCTAATATAACACCAATATGAGTTTTGAAGTACTTCTATATACAGTACTACTAGATATCACATTCTATAGTAAATTATTCCATTCATCTTTATCTGTGTGAAGACAAACATTCCAGCATTTTTATGAATTTTGCCCCTTCTGTGTTCTTATTGAATTCATTTTAAGGCAACAGCTGGGATTCACACTGGTAATCCTGTTCATAATACAGAACATACTTCATTTATATCTCCTCTTAATCTCAGTTGGTTTAAACTGAAAAATGTTCAACTCTTCCAATTATTTCTCACAGGTAATATGCCCCAGTGCTGGAATTGGCCCACCAGCTCTTCTCTGGATTTTGTTTAGTTTTACTAGAGAAAAAGTATATGATCACTCTTAACAGGTGCATAAAACCAAACACATATCCATACATTCTTCATTGACAAACACTGGCAGTACAATGGGTTGCACTGAAAATCTCAATGACTTTAAAGGTGACACTGTCATAGAATGTCACCTTTCCACAAGTCAGTATGTGAAATTTCTTCTCTGCTAGATTTTCCCCGGTCAACCAAGTGCTGTTGTTGTAAAATGGAAGCATGTTGGAGCAATAAGAGCCCAGCCACAAAGTGCTAGGCCATGCAAAATGACAGAGCATGGCCGCTGTAACACATACTGGAAAAACAGTCTATCTTCTTACATCATTCAGAACATAGTGCCAAACTGCCTCTGGAAGCAACATCAGCACAAGAACTCTATGGGCTTCCATGGATGAGCACCTGCAAACAAACCTAAGATCGTTATGCGCAATGTCAAGGGTTGGCTCGAGTGATGTAAAGCACACTGCCATTTGATTCTGGAGTAGTGGAAACATGTTCTGCAGAGTGATGAATCATGAGGGATAATGGTCTGGGGCTGTTTTTCAGGGTTAAGGTTAAGTCCAGTGAAGAATGCTTTTAATGGTATAGAATGCAAAGACATCTTGGACAACTGTGCATTTGCAACTTTGTGGCAACAGTTTGGGTAGGCCCTTTTTTGTTTCAGCAAAGCTAGGTCGAGTAAGACATGGCCTGATGGGTTTGGTGTAGTGGGACTTGAGTGACCCACATAGAGCCCTGAGTTCCACCTTACTGAGCACCTTTGAGATTAACTGGATTGGTAATTTAGATCCAGGTGTTCTCATCCAACATCAGTGCCTGACCTCACAAATGCTCTTTTGGCTGAATGGGCACAAATTCACACAAAGATACTATAAAATCTGGTGGAAAGCCTTACCATAAGAGTGGAGTGTGTTATTACCACAAAGAGAGGAGAAACTTCATATTTAGGCCATGGTTTTGTAATTGGATGGCCAACAAGCTCGTATGCAGTAAGTGCGATAGTCAGGTGCCCACAAACTTTTGGCCATAAAGTGTATGTCATCTTTGTGATACTGAAACCAAATCGGTACACGGCGTTTTAAGATTAGGCCTAACAAATACATTGCATAGTGCAAGTATAGCTTTCCCATGATATCCTATTAGGCTTCTTTGTTGTCTGGATAAGGAAAGTAATGAATATACTATTCATAGCTCCTTCACATATGCTTCCCATAAGGTGAACATTCAGGTTTAACCAACTCATTGTCTTTTGAAAGCTAATATATTCACTTCCTATGTGTAAGACACTTAATAATACTACTGATGATTTAGTTGATAGTTATTAATCTCTAAATATTCATTTATGAATGAAAAACAAGAAGACCAAAATGGAACTCACTTTGCATCATTCAGACAAGTCACCAATTGTGCATCACTGACATGTACTTCAATACTGTGAAGCAAATCCTTTTAAGGAGAAACAGAAGTAGAGATTAAATAACCAACTTCAGAATAGACACTTTGCATTAGACACATTCCCTTTTTTAGCATATTTCTTAAAAATAAAGACTGTGATACTTAATACATTTGATTAAAGACCAAAAGGAAAAACAAGCTGCTTCATTAGAAAACACTGTTCAATTAAACAGTGATGGCTTAGTAATAATTGTTTATATAACAGCAACTTTAGACAGCAAGCTACAAGCAAATGGGAAAATAGGAAAAGCGTGAAAATGACATAGAAATTCCATCATAACATTGGCCAATAATTGCACTCTGTTAATATTAAAAAGAAATCACTTCTGCACATCACAATATTCAGAAATCATCCTCCTTGTTGTGTAATTTTTTTTTCTGTTCTGAGACAGACCTCCAAATAGTCTCACATATGCAAATAGCGTGTCAGAATGCAATTAAAATATGTCAGTATTGTTCCAGGCCATAAACTGAGGCGATAACAATTTAGTGGGTGAAGAAAGCGGAGAAAAAAATTGGCTATTTGAGTTCAGGTTGGTGGATATTTAATCTACTGTCAGTGGGCATAAAGTTATTTTTATTATTTGTAACTGCTCTGTTCCAAATTATCTTGCCAGTAGATTTTTGCTCAGAACAATAACCAAACCAAGGCTTTTTAATATATGTGTAACAAAGGCTCTTTTTGCTTAATATAAGAATATGCTACAGTATGTGCAAGGAGAAATACATTTAATTCTTGATTTGCTTTACACCTTGGATTTAAAACAGATGTTTTATTTTTTTCTCATTAGGGTGTTTAACTAACCATATGAAATACGCAGTCTGTTTCAGTAAACCTAAAGCAAAAGGTTCAAATACAAAATTGCAATTTGTAATATCTAGTTTGTGAAGTCAAAGTTTTTGCCAAGCTTAAGCTGACATGGTGCACTGATAAGGACCTGAAGAGAAGTATGACAGAAATTGTCTACTAAAAACCAGCATCTAGGAAAATCTAGAAAAATGTTAGGTGGCAGCCAATATAGCATAAAGAGCTACTCCCGTTGCTATGTGCATATAACTATGTATATGACTGATGTTTTTGTTGAGAAATTTGTTTATGAAAAGCACAACCAAATAAGTTTGATTTCAATTTCCCCTATGCCAACTTTCCCAGTGAGTTCCTGGAGTGTTTCTAGCACATCCTGTATCTGTCATGGAGAATACACCCAGTAGGCTTTAGTTAGATCACCTCAGCCAACATATGTTCAGCCAGCTGAGCACTCTCCTGCGAGTTCCTCATGGTATCAGAAAGCTTAGCAACTATGTAGCACAGCCATATTTCTGCACTTGTATATGCAGTCTTTCAATTTTAGCTCCTTAGTATATGTCTTTACACCCGGAGAAGACTAGAACATACTGTAGGTATAGTATATGTTACATCCAAAACCTTTGTTGTTTTTTTTTCTCCACTGTGAACCAATACAGTAATTGTTGCTATGTAGGTTTTTTACAAAGCTCTAATTCTTCCTAAGAGACTCTGGATTGGTCAATCCTTACAATAGTTATAGTACATATAACAAGGATACACTCCATACAAAATGGCTATATGAGTTGTTTTGCCTTTAGGGATATTATGCAAATAATTTGTTCAAGCCTGGCTATAGAAGATGGCCCAGAAACTTTTTCTACTAAACATTGTTTATAGTTTCATCATTAAAATTTTATTGTAAATTTAATTTTTATTTTTACTTTTTGTTCATTCTTAAATAAAGCATTAGTGCAAACAGTTTGCCTAATCACCTGTCCATTTTCTTAAACATTTTAATCCAATTATAGGGCCATCAATTTTGTCAGGAACCATTACATTACCTTGCTAGTTTTTCTTTTTGAATTTCTTTTTATACATCATTAAATGTAAAATATCTTTGATAATCTATGAAGTCTTCATGTAGTATTATTTATGTGGTGATAGGTTTCCTTTTTTGAGCTTGTTCATGGAATTGCAAAGTAAAAATATGTGTCAGAAATGCTCTCTCTGTCATTTGGCTTCTTGAGGTAAATTGTACCATGTGAAAATGCTCTGTGCTTAGGTTTTTATAGTTATTACACACACAAAACCTTCAACCTTTCACCACTGCATTTATATCATTAATGAAAGCACATTCATTTGGATATTAAACATCCTGATGCCTGTATGTAGTAGCAAGAATGCGAAAAATACAAATATTTTAAGAAAGGCATGTTTATTTTGTTTAAAACTCTGAATGGGGTGTGCTTATATTGTATGAGACCCTTTGAGGCAATAAGATTCAGCAACAGCTCTAATTAAATTTGGCATGATCTCAAACTGGAAATCATGCAGAGTCATTTAGTGCAAGACCATCTTTAGTGATGCATCTCTGGCATTAGCATAGATTTTGGGTGCCAGCTGAGAACAATGCATATGTGGGGTAAAATGTGAAAATTTTACAATTCCAGAGCCCAGAAGGAGTATTACACAAAAGTACCTAAAGCTGCAAAGTAGGAGTGTTAACTACTACTCATCTGTGCTTGTCATCACTTTCATCACAGTCATTACTTGAATGTGTATTCCAAATGTGGTACACTGATTCCTCCCCGTTTATGCAATGTGTGTTAATGAGTGCATAAAGGTTTCTTTTATTTCATTGTTTTAGTGTGGCATAGTGGCTCCCCTTTCAAGGAATATTGTTCCAATGTCCTCCTGGTCACTGTCTGTCTCCAGTTTGCGTAGAGTGTTTTGTCTATGTCTGTATGAGTCTTCTCCACCTTGCCAAAGATGTACACCTTTGACTCGCTCAAGGGGACAACTTATGGTCTCCAGTTAAACGATCACTAAGTATGAGCTGCAAAGGACTAGACTCTCATGAAAAGGAAGTCCCTTCCTATGCCCAGTTTTGCCAGCAAAGGATCCAACTGCTTGTAACCCTCTGCTTGATGTATATGGCAGTGTGTAGGTTTTAGAAAATGTATTTTAGCCATATTCATATTCTTTTTTTCATTCTGTGTCCACTGCCATAAATTTCTTTTTTCAATATTGAGGTCAGTAACTTTTAGATTAAATACGATGAACTCCATGGGGGCAAAGCATTAATGTGTGATTTTCATATCAAATTGCTTCTAAATATGCAGTTTTTGACATGCCCTAAATCCAGTAATCTACCCTTAGATAAACTATGCATTTAAGTATTAATGAGGTATAAATGATTCAGCAAGCTATGCATGAATAAGAATTTAGAAGAAAAAAAACTGAGGGCCACAGTCTTAAGCTCTTGATAATCTTGATATATGAAAAGATTTTCTGTTTATTTTTTTTATAATAACTAAAATCATGTTTGCTTAAATGTGCAAATTTACACTTTTTAGTTTTGATTCAGTGTCTTGTTAAGTGCAAACCAGAAATTAGGATATATTGGTGTGTTGCAGAGGCTTTCTTCTGTGAATATTTTAAGTGTAAACACCTAGCCCAAAATCTGATTTCCTTTACTTGACTAAAGATGGGTTATTAACCTATTTTACCTCAGTTTCAGCCTCATTTTATTTCCACTTTATTCCTGGCATGAATCATATAGAGAGCAGCCAGAGCTGTGTAATCAAATTCCCATATAACCAGAAATGAGTTTGTAGTTTCTTGGCAATCTCCAAGTATTCCCTGGTCAATGAGAAAGATACAATACAATACAATTTATTTTTGTATAGCCCAAAATCACACAAGAAGTGCCACAATGGGCTTTAACAGGCCCTGCCTCTTGACAGCTCCCCAGCCTTGACTCTCTAAGAAGACACGGAAAAACTCCCAAAATAAAACCCTTGTAGGGAAAAAATAGAAGAAACCTTGGGAATGCAGTTCAAAGAGAGACCCCTTTCCAGGTAGGTTGGGCGTGCGGTGGGTGTCAAAAAGAAGGGGGTCAATAAAATACAATACACTGAACAGAACACAAGTAATTCTCAATACAGTATAAAAATATAAATATTACTAGTATGGAGCAGAATTTAACAGTAGATGATATCCCATAATATGACTTGGATTTATGAGGAAGATCTCCTTATCTTGTCATTTTCTGCACCAAGTCTCCTCCTGGAGGTCCTTGCTTGGTAGTACTCCTGTGACTCACCACTAAACACTCTCATCACCCTCATCTGGAGAAGCAGTGGCTCCCATAGAAAGTGCCCACTGTTCTATAGACGAACTTCATGTTTGCATATTCTGCCTGTGTTCCCTTTAATGGTTCACTACCTTTTTATGTCCATAAATGAAGACTTAAGTGTAAGGCTATGTTGACACACAATCCAGCAGTTTCAGTTTGAAATGTTAAAGCCAGAGCTATGTGTATGGCAAAAATCAGTATGATTGTCCTGGAAGATGCTATTCTCCAGTCCACAGGCTGAATACATTCCAAGCTTTGCCTACACCCTGTTGTTGTTTTGCTAATGAAATTCATTAAAAACAAGTAGTACCTATGACACAACCTTTGCAGAATCCCATGTTCACATAATTAAATTCAACTTGATATCAAGAGTACAAATGCAACCCTTATGCTGCAAGTACAAAGATAGAAGCTGTAATTGTGTAGGACCCTGTGCAAGATACTTTGGATTAGGTGGTCATAAGCCTTCTCCAGCATTCTTCTATAAGCATTTTACCAAATGCTTATAGGCCAACTCTATGACCTGCCCTTCTCTTATTCTGTTGATTCAGAGATCCCGTTCCCAAACTACACATAGAATTTTAAGTGTGTTAAGCAATACACCATAGAAAATCTAATTGCTTACTCCTTATGAATGCACAAGCCCCCACAACCAGAAATAGACCTGATAGCCTTATTGACATCCTTGCTGGTGTGCAGGTTGGGGTTTTCTTAATTTTTATTGCTTTGCAACCTCCCCCACCACAACCTATGGTCTATGGGGGAGAAGCAAAAGATTTAGATTTGTCAAAAATGTTGATCTCCGGTTTTCGACAGATCTTGATGTTTTATGGTCTCCTAATACTGAAAACATCATTATCTCTGATGGGTGTGTGTTTGTCTGTGTGTGTGTCTGTGCATCATAGATTCTTGACACAAATGGCTGGACGGAAAAGTAACAAACTTAAAACTTAAGCCTATTATGAGATGACGATGTGCTGATTTTGAGCCAAATCATGTGAGAGAGAGAAATCCTCAAATACCATAATTCTGTAATTAATTATGAATTCTTTTCATCAATTGCTATCATAATGACCTATTTGTTAATCAGAAACATCAGCATCAAGGCGTTAAATAATTACTGCAAAATTAATGATATAGTATAGTTCGGGTAACTTGGTTCCTAGGGTGCAAAGCCTACTGACACTCACATACAAATTTTTATTTTTTTTAATTTGATGCATCTTTGAAGTCAATGGGAGAAGGACTGGATCAAGATTAGAAATATTTTGTCTGATTTTTCTAATATTTTTCCTTCTTTTTGAACACTAGAATGTTCTTTTGTTGGACATCTTCCTTTCACCTTTTCTTAAATAACATTTATGTCTATAAGTCTATAGCACATTTTCATACAAGTCATGCAGCTCAAATTGCTTTACAAGATGTCAAAGAAAAACTTGCCAGAAAAGAAAAATAAAAAATATTTATATAAGTGAATAAATTAGATGGCAAAAATAGTAAATAAGAATAAACAATACAGATACTGTGTATAAGTAATCAATAAAGCACAGTCCTTAATTATGCATTTGTTTTCAAGTCTGTCTTGATTATAATGATAAATCTGAATCTATGGCCAGGGAGGAAAGAAAAAATGAAATTCAGCTGGTGAGATGATGGAGAAAATAAATCTTCAGGGCTTGTACCCTTCCATAGTGCTTGATTGTTCTTTCATGCTGGGTTTTCTTTTGCTTTTTTTTTTCCTTTTTGGCGCATGAAGTTTTTTTTTTCTTTTCTTTAGTAAATTTAAAATGTCATCAATACTAGCAGTCTTTATATATAATACGCTACCGTGGCTGTTCGCTTGTCTGTCCAGGATTTTAAATCACCTGTAGCTTGCAAACCGTTTGAGCTATTGACCTGAAATTTGGTACACATATACTATTTGACATCTACTATATACTTTCGGGGTGATGATTGACCTCCAAGGTTATTCCTCTTTTTATTTTTATTTTATTGTAGAATAAACTCTCCGCAGCGGCCAGCTGGGTGGCCATGCAGCGCATGCGTATTGGTGCCGTTCACATTCCCTACCACCTTCGCCGTCACTTCCCCTACCTCTTCATATCTTAAATCATTCTTGAGGCAGATTGAAGATGTAAGTGCCAGCTTAGGTGAAAAATTAAAGAAAACGTACTAAGTAATTGCAACACAAACACTGACTTAATCAGTTTTTACGTGAAAAGATGCGGACGAAAAAAGAAAAGAAGAGCTGCTCAGGAAGCAGCAAGCGCATCAACCTCTGAGCAAACACATGCTAAACGTACAGAGAATGAGTATGAAAACTATGAAAGCTCAAGTCAAATGTATTCACTGCACGTTACTGTGCAGTGCGCCATTACTGGTGACATCATAATATAAAAAAAGAAAAAATGTTTTGATGCATTTCTTAACTCTCATAGCATGATTAATGTCCAGTGTTTGTGTTATATTATTTTTTTTTTTTTTAGTTATTACCACTTAAAATCAATTCAGTTTATTGTTAATAAGCTCACTTTCACATACAAACTTTGCACTTTACAATATATACAAATATAGTATGGGGAAAAAACATAACGTTGAAACATTACTCATTTTAAACTCATTTTATACAAAGACATATATGCTTATGTAAAACCCAAGTCAAAGTGTCCTGAGTCAGTTTTCTATAGGCAAAGTACTGCAGTGGTCTGAAACTCCAGCTTGGTAAAGATTTACAGTTAAGATTGCACTTTGTTTTTAACCATAATGACCTGTAGATCATTAATGTGTGTAGAGAGTCTGTCATATTTACCATAAACACTCAGTGCCCACAGTGGGAGTCAGTATTTCTTTTGAGGTCATTTCCTAATTTTGCAGGAACGTTCTTTACAATTCCCTTTTCTCGTAAATGTGGCTTATAGGCCTGAAGGGACCTGACAGTCAATCAGATTAGCAGACTGTAGAACGTTAAACCTATCTCATTACACCAAATAGCAAACTATTTCTGTGGCAGAATTAACTGTATTATACTGTGTTTGTTTGAAGGTTATGGTTAAAACAGAGACAACTATCAATCAGATTTCCTTAACTACTGTATATCATGCAGTTAGGCTACAAATTTGTTGAGTAAATGAGAACACCAAAATACCAATAGTAATAATAGTGTGTTTCTTTATGCCCTTGCAGTTAACTTTATGGGTTCTGTGGACTTTTTCACCAAATCAAATAAACCAGAATCAGTTGGCTTTTCATGTACAGTCTAACACTTCATTACCCAAGAATATGGTAGAACAACTCCACTCATTAAACCTACCTGAATGCCATTAAAAGAAAGATCTGTGTGTGGGTGCATGTGTGTGTGTGTGTGTGTGTGGTGGTGGTGTTTTTGTATTTTGTTACGTTTGCTTGTTTTTCAGACTCTAGGGGAAAAAAATAAATCGTTACATGTTGTGTAAGTGAAACTATTACTTTTATATTCTTGATGCGGGAGTGAATGTTGTGTTGCTCAAAGTGATCATATTGCAAGTTCACTTACAGTATCTTGTCGGGTTATTTCTTAATTAAAACTTCTGTTTCTGTATTGCTGTTTGAAGCAGAATTGTTAAATCTATCACAGAAAATGTACCTGTCCATGAGATTTTTCACTGTTTTCAGGCACCACACCCAGATGCAAGTTAAGTCAGTTTGTTCATCATTGTAGAAGACACAATATTGGAAAAATGGCAGTTCTTGTTAAAACAAAGTAGCATATGTTTGTCCTGTACTTGTCTGTGGGGAAAGGAGTATGGTTACAACTCAAAATTAATAAAACATTTGACCTTTTCTTGACCTTATTTAGTTACTACTCCTGGATTTCCTTCAAATGTTGTTTTCAGCATTGGAAGAACCTTACATATTTGAAGATTAAAGTGAAGCATCACTATCTATACACAGGGTCAGGAGCATCTATTATTACAAGGCAATAGATTAAGTGAAGGTCCTAATGCCTCTACATGATGTTCAGAAACCCATGTCAGTTTAAAAAAAAAAAAAAGGACTGAATTCTGCCATCTTGTTTGAGACAATCTGATCAGTATACAAATTTAACAACAGATTCTGGTTATGGCCGTAGTGGTAAACTTGACTTTAGGGTCAAGTGGATTTCCACATATATTTATGCATTTTCTTAGCATTACATTTGAGCCCTGTGAAATTTATTTAAGTATGATGTATTTTGTCCAGTTAACCATATGGATTTACAGATTGCTTGTCTGCAGTCTCTACCACTGGTGGTAACCTTAAAATGGGGTATTTCAAAGACTGCACCCATAGTTTGAAAATTTAAAAGAAGTACTGTTTTAAGAGGAGAAAACTGAGCTGAACTTCTGCATGTATGCACAAATTAGGGTAATCTGTATTAAGGCAAGCAGTCTTTTGTTTAAGGGTGGAATAATTGCTTACTGTCCAGAAAGAATTAATGAAATTCTTGAAACGATACGGTGGTTGTTTTGTGGAATAATGATTTGTGCTCCAACAGGCACACAATATGCGATGGATTTATGTGCTACAGGCCATGAGTTTAAAGCAATGCAGTATTTAGTAAAGTCTCATGGGTATCCCCTTTAGCCTGCTTTAGGTATGTTAATTGTTCATAAAATGATGTTTAAATTTGATAGCTAAAATGTGTATATAAATTTAATTATGGGCATATGTTCATTATGGAAGTGCATTACACAGAAATCTTATGCCTATTGCTTTAAGTATAGATACTTCGTCAGAAGAATTTTTAAAGAATCTTTGATAAACTCTGTAAAGTAGTGAAATTAGGAAGACCAGCCTAATTAAAAAAGGAAACTGGGGTTTGTATATAAAATTACATAGTAAGCTTAATTTGCTAGTAATGTTCTCCCTACAATATAAAAAAAACTATCCTGAGTCTGAACATAAAATTATATTTTTTATGTTTAAATACATTTTTTTAGTCTTCACAGTTTTTAGACACATTTTGTTTTTCCTTCTCTTCAAAACATCTCTAATCAACTAAGCAAACAATTACCATTTTTATAGAGCCATTTACAGCCACCACTTCAGAAATTAAACAGGATTACTTCACATTTAAAAAAAAAAAATCTAAAAACTGATTAGCTGTATAAATATTACACAGAAAATATTGGCAAAACATGCAGCACTGACAGTTACAAGGAGGAGACTGGCAATATACCTGACAATATTTAAAGTGCAAGTATCCAAAAGAACTATAGTCTTGCATTATAAAATGTCAAAAAAGGTAACGTATTGGGCAGAAGTGATATAGGCAAAGTAAAAATTGAGATGGGCAGGTTTTGAGCAGAGCTTTCAAAGCTAGAAAACCAAATTAATATACAGTACTAGCTGTGTAAGTCTGTGCTGTAAAAAGCCTGGAGTTCTAGAAACTATTGAAATCGTCAGGAAAAAAAACTGAAATGTAGAGATGTCAGGTAATTGAAAGGAACTACTCTGGGCATCTCTCTCCTAGGAGGATTCGTTTTGCCAACGTTCTTGCCTCGCTTGTGCATTAGCAGTGGGTGGAAAAGCAAAAGGGATACCGTTTAGTCGATGTTAGTGGCTAAGCGACTTTGTCTTTGTTCTGAGGTTTCGTTTTGCTGACGTGCTCGCCTTGCTTGTGTATTAGCGGCTAAGCGAGTGTCTCTTTCTTTGGAGGCGGAACCCTTACCCCGACTCCACCTCTCACTTCTGGGCCAGACAGAATGACACACACACTTATAAATGTAGACGTTTATATATAAGATTTGTGAAGCTTGCATGATTGCAGTAAACAGAGGAGCTACTGAAACTTGAAAAAGAGCCTGAAATTAAAAAGCTGGAGACCAAGGAAGGACATTCAGTCCACATTTCAATATCAAAGCAGTTGTAACCTCACAGAGTGAAAAGGGAGCTAAAAACACATTTTAGAGAGTAGCGACCACAAGTCCCAATGAGTGTTTGTGTAAAGTAACAGAACACAATGGCAACAAAACTTGCATCATAAGATCTAAACTGTCTGAGGGGTATACATGGTGTAAGCAGAACTAACAAACATTTTGGAGTGTTTTGATTATGATGTAGCATTGGATAGGAAGGTTAAGGCCAGACTATTGGATTGGAACCTGTCGTAACTCATTGATACTTTACATGAAAAGACAATTAAAAAGGCTGTTGCACGAGTTTAGGTAACAGGTGATAAAAGCTTGGGAAAGAACTTTAGCATTAGACCTATTAATGCAGAGTTTCAATCTGATGATTAGATCAACATTTTATTTGTCATAATAGGAAATTTTTGCTTTGGTAATGTTTTGTAAGTGATAAAATAATGTTTTGAGTAGAACTAAGGTATGGTTAAAGGTCATGCTACTTTTCAAGTAGGTCTTAAGTTTGGCAAGTAGGGGAGGGGAGGTAGAATCAATTTTTTTGCTTTGAAAGTTTTCAAACTCATGAAATCACCTTGCTAACTCGAAGAGTCACTCGATTTTGTTTAGATAGAGTTGCTGGCATCTCAGTAATTGAATTGACAGAGAGAGTCAGTCAGGTTTTCCTTGGTAGGTCTGCATTTAAGAGTAAAAAAAAAAAGCCTTATGCAAAGTGGTTCTTCAAGTACAGTTAATAAAAAGGTTCAGCAAAGACCTGTGCTGTGCTTGTAAATAAAAAAAAAAGAAAAAAAGAAATTCCCCCAGTTTGTGATAATATAGAAAATTGATTTCCCACTAAATGATAAATGATTGGCTAGGATTTTTCTGTTTAGCAAAGTCATTCCTCGTATGTGGTATAGGACATGACAACAGATTTTCATCGCACAATTTTATTACCATTTGGGGAGATCATTTTTTTTTCCAATATAATATGAGGGTAGAGTACTTCCAAAACATGTGACCTAGCAATGCAGTAGCTTGATGACATTTCTGATGGGCTGTTCTTTGGCCTAGGTAGACTTTAGACAATTTTAGACAACAGTGATTTTTACTTGGAACTGGCTCTTAATTGTTTGGCTGTTGTTTGGTTAAATATGTCAAATAACTTAGTTGATGTGCGGTTTGAATGTTCTCACTCCATTTGTGAGATTACTTTGGGTCTGCCAGTCTCTCCTGATGTCCAAGTACTGTATGAGTTAAGTTAATTGGTGCCTATAGCCAGCAGCCACACCACTTGCAATTCAGAACAAATCCACCTGAAGCTAAGCATGTTTGGACCTGGTTAGGACTTGGGTGGTTGACCATTTATGGAAAAACTTGGGTTGCTGCTAGAGGAGATGTTGGTGAGGCCACTGGGGGTGTGTGAATCCCAATGCTTCAGTG
The DNA here is from genome assembly GCF_900747795.2 of Erpetoichthys calabaricus. Lineage (NCBI taxonomy): Eukaryota > Metazoa > Chordata > Cladistia > Polypteriformes > Polypteridae > Erpetoichthys > Erpetoichthys calabaricus. Next base: position 201,374,073 of record NC_041397.2, read on the forward strand.
CAGTAATTGGGATGCTGTGCTGTGACAACTGACACTGGCCATGGGATGAGAAATAAAGCCCAACTCATAAAGATACCTGTGCATCTTTTGAAGAAAGATTAGGATATTTCTTGATGTCCTGATTTAATTCCCACCAGGCCTGATCATTCTGACCCTCTAATCTCCTGTCCCTTATTGACCATCTCTCTCACTCCTTCTCCACCAGTAGCTAATGTGTAGTGAGTGTACTGGTACAAAAATAGCTGCAGTCGTATCATCCAGGTGGATGCTACACATTGGTCATGGTAGAAGTGGTTCTCTGCTGTCAATGTAAAGTGTGTTGAATAGGATAGAAAAGCTCTCAATAAATGTACTTAATTATTAATATATAATAAACAAAGTCAATTCCTTGTTGTATAAAGAACTGAGTGTACCTAGTCTTGAAATGCCTAGTTTTGAATGTACCTAGTTTTGAAATGCATTAACTTTAGAATGTGTAGGTAGCTGTAACGTGAAAATATACTGAATGTTCTATTGTTCTGACAAGACACAAAATATATCATTTACTTCTTAAATTATCTTTGTCTCTTTTAAAGCAGTACCTAAAAATGATAAATACTAAATAGCTCTCAGGATTCTATTTCTAATAATTTTATTGGTGTTCAGATCTTACTTCTGTACTTTTATTTTCTTAGAATTCTATTAAAAATCTCTGCAAGCTTCACTCCCTTCTCTTAAGAGACCAGGAAACTCTGGCCTCAAGTATCAATTCCTTTTCATGTTCAGACTGAATTGTTGCCTCAATAGGTTTTTTTTTAAAAAAAAAAAAAAGATTGCCCAGCTCCAGTCACAATTTGCGTGACTGTGTGCCGCAGTACACAAAGTTAGTCATCTTAGTGAAATCAGTCAGTACATTTAAGTACATGGCTTCTGAATATATGTTTACCACTAGTGCTGATTGGTTAGTATATGCAAGACTGTTCCAATATAAAAACACCCACTATTATCTGAGACTCTTTCTTATCTTTGCTGATCATTACAAATCCCCGTTTCACAGAGTAAATAGAATACATCTTAAATAATACAGAAAAAATAGTTGTAATATTGCATATATTAAATAAATCTTACTTCTATATGTTAACTATTGTAATGCCCAGTTGATGTGAAGTTTGCATGTTGTCAATGAGCTAGTCTCTTCTAATATCTCAAAATTGTATGACTTAAGTTAAATGGAGTCTCTAGATTGCCTTGTGTTGTTGCTTTTAGGTGTGCGTTTTAAAGAAGTTCAGTACATGGACAACTAAATTAATGAATTAATATCACATATATAAATGTTCAGAGCTTTAAAGTTTTATTACAATTTTATGTAAGTATAAAATCCTTCATAGTTACATTGCACTTGTTTTCGGTGATACAAAATGTTAATTCCCCATGGCATTTAGTTAGTTTATGTTTTGACAATCCCAAAAATAACTTGTCATGAAATATTATTTATGAAATGGGATAAAACATGGTTTATTTTAATAAGTTTTAAAAACTAAATGTGTTGATTTATTACATCTGTGGGCACTTGCTGAAATCCAGGAGTATTGTTTGTTTTGTTATTTTTATGATAAGGTCTAGTAATCTATAAGGATAACTATGAACAAAAAGTCAGGTATCATTTTGGCATAGTATACCAGTGGGTATTTTACACTGTGGAAGTGAATTTTGAGAGATGTTTTACAGAAATTCGTAAATAAGAAGTTGTCTCTCAAAGTTTCAGCCCACAATATTTTAGCAAGGAAGTCTTTTTGAAAGTCTACAGGCAACTGAATCTCCAAATGATGGCATTTCAGGGAATAAATAAGAAAGTAAAAAAAATAAAAGCAAACGGGTGTGTTTGATTCTTTGTGCCAAATTCTGAAAAGGGTGTGGTCTATTTTCAAATATACACCGGCAGACCCCACATGTTTTGAGTGGATGTGAACACATCCTCATCCCTCACTCTCAATTCTGGTGCTCCACAGGGCCATGTGCTGAAACCTCAGTTGTGCACATATGACTGCATAGCTACACTTGACACTAATATCATTTTCAAGTTTGTTGATGACACAGCTGTGGTAGGCCTGGTATCTGATAACAATGAGCAGGCCATGCTGAATGAAATGCAGAGCCTGTCACATTGGTGTGAGAACAATAGTCCACTCCTGATTGTCAGCAAGACAAAAGAGCTGATTGTAGACTTTGAGAGAAAATAGTAGAAGTGCTGCCACTCCCTCAATATTAACTGCACTCTGAGGGTGGACTGTTCCAGATTCCTTGGTGTACACATCACAGGAGACCTAACCTGGTCCAAAGAAAGCACAACAACATCTTTACCACCTCGAGATGTCTTGGGTATTTCAGGCTATCCTACCAATTACTAAAGATCTATAAATCCACCAATGAAGATATCCTGAGGAGAAGTATTACTTCCTGGTTTTGGAACAGCACACAGGACTGCAAAGCTCTGCAGAGAGTGGTATGGTCAGTCAGGTTCAGAGAGTCTGCATCTTGAATAAGGAAAATGTCTAAAAATACATACACTGATGCCCTATTATTAACATTTTAAAATTTTTTATTTAGCTGTTTTTTATTATCACATTTATAGTTCTACAAATTATTTTTAAAATTTATAATGTAATTTATTGTTGTTGTCCCACTATATATTTCTTAAAGGCACAGTCATTGGAGATGAGCGACTAAGTATTTCATTGCATATTGTAATGTACATATAATTTGAATGTGACAAATAAAATTTGATTTGTTATCAGAAGGCTGTACCACATGCGTGAGTGTTTCACTCTGAGTAATATTTTAATATATATATATTTTTTTTCACTTTTCAGTTTTCAGTGAAGATCTACGTTCCAGCTTATATTTTGTCAATGCATCTCTGCAAGAGGTAGTTTTTGCTATCAATAAAGGGACTATGGTGCCATGTCCTGCAGCGGGGATCCCTCCGGTAATGCTGCGATGGTACCTTGCCACAGGCGAGGAGATCTACGATGTCCCAGGGATCCGCCACGTCCATTCCAATGGCACTCTCCAAATCTTCCCCTCCTCTCCTGCAAGCTTTAGTAACTTAATCCATGATAATACTTACTATTGCACAGCTGAAAATCCTTCAGGGAAAATTAGAAGCCAGGATGTCCATATTAAGGCCGGTAAGTCCCTGCTATATTATATACTCCTTAATTAAGATTAAAAGAGTGCTGTTGTATACATTTTTATTAGCAAGCGAGATTTGGGGCCAAGGTGCTTACTGATGTGAGCTGACATGTTGTCTACTTCATTTCCTAATGAGCAGCATTATGAACCAGTTGCAAACATTGCTCTTTAACTGCTGCAGAAAACATTTCTCAAATCCTTAAGTCCAAGTATGTGTGTAGTGGTTTATATCTCCCTGTGCCCTCAGGTGTTGTTTTTAGGTGGTTCAGTTACCTGCCTCAGCCTAAAGATGTTCACATATGTAGCTGTCAGCTCGGAGTTGCTGCAGTGCGGGTGTCCTATGATGGATAGGGATGTTCATATTTTTATTTCCCCTAACAGTATGTGGCTGGCAAGCTGTTTAGTTAAAATTGACAACCTGGATTCATACATGTTGATGCTTAGGCAAGTATAACTTTATCAAATTGGGACACACAGTATTTGGAATGGATGTGTATATATAATGTGTGTGCACTTTTCAAATTTTACTGTCGATCCAGTAACTCTGTCTACAGCACAGAGTGATGATCTACTGTTGCACAGAATATAAGCGGTGATATAATCAAATATTGGAGAATTCAAGCATTCTTTTTAAAGTGCTGCACTAAATTTTAATTGAACCGAAGAAAGCAATATGAAAAGAAATAAACTTTGCACTTTTTGCTGAAGTGCATGAGGAGGAAAGGGCACCAATATTTTTGGAATACCTACGGCAGGCAGTAAATATTCCTTGTTTATGCCTACTGGCATAAGTGTGCTCGAAGGTGTTAACCATTATTGTGGAGTCTTTAAAAAAAAAAAAAAAAAAATTCTGAATCTATCACTGCAAAAAAAAAAAAAAAAAAACATAAAATAAATTAAACATGTTTTCAGATTACAAAATGTAATTAAGAGCAAAACTTGTTTTTAAACAGATAAATTCAGTCAGTCATTCATTTGCTAGCCCACTTAGTCTTGAACAGGGTTGTGGGGGTCTGCTGGAGCCTATCCCAGCTAGCACAGTGTGCAAGGCAGGAATGAACCCTGGACAGGGTGGCAGTCCATCGCAGCATGAACACACACACCCCTATCACACACTGGGGCCAAATTAGGATTGCCAGTTCACCTAAGCTGTATGTGTCTGGACTGTGGGAGGACACCAGAACAACCAGAGGAAACCCATTCAGACACAAGGAGAACATACAAACTCTACACAGGGAATCATGGCTTCCTTACTGCAAGGCAGCCACTGTGCTGCCCCAGATAAATCCATCTATATTTTCATTTTAAACAGTATTATACCTGGCAATATCAATTAATTTCAATGTACAACTATTTTATGTAACATGCATATACAAGGATGCTGCATTGAAACACTTCGACTAATACACTGAAGAATGATTTATTTATTTAGTTTTTTTAACAGGATACTCAAATTAAATCATAGGGTTTTTTTTCTATACACAACTACCTTACATTAATTTAATTTAAAATGATCATACTTGCTGACTACTGCGGTGGGTTGGCACCCTGCCCAGGATTGTTTCCTGCCTTGTGCCCTGTGTTGGCTGGGATTGGCTCCAGCAGACCCCCGTGACCCTGTGTTCGGATTCAGCGGGTTGGAAAATGGATGGATGGATGGATACTTGCTGACTAAATAACAATAGTGACATAAATCTTTTGGATGTAACATTAGCACATTTCATTTATGTTGAAACAAAACCATCAGATTTTTTTATATCTTTGAACAAAGGTATAATTAGCCTTGGGAACTGTTGTATTTATCCACTGACCTTAAGATAATTTTACCCCAAGTGGTCACCTTTTCATACTTAAAGTACTCATAGCATTTTTTGTTATTATACAGTTGTGTATACTGAGGTTCATTTAACGAAAAAAAAAAAAAGGATTCCACCCGAAGGTTGTAGAATTTGAGAACTGTCCATTTGAAAAATAGGTTTGCTTGGGTTGGCTAATTTTCAGAACAATTACTGCATTTTCTTGAGTACAGTATTTTTCTTGTTAGAAAATTTGTGTATTTGTAAAGTAAGGTGATTTGCATATAAGGATGCCTCTTTTGTAGACAAAATGCTTCAAAAGGTTTTCGGGAACTCCCAGGCCATTGTTCAGTAGGGAAGATTTTTAGTAAACAATTTTATTTTTTCTGGTGTTGCAGGTTTTGTGTGGTTGGGAAAAAGAAAAGTTAGGTTGTTTTAACCCATAACTACTCATGCTGGGCTATTTTGTACAACAATCTCATTTATTTTTGTCCACCATCCTTTTACTTGAACCTATCGGCAGCATCTGCCATTTTTCTTCCACTTGATTTACTATAAGTACAGTGTCACAATGTTTTCCCTCCAGTGTGCCCTCAGCCAGTTTTATGAATGGATGCACAGTCTCAAGTTCCATATGATGTGTTTGGGTCACCGCGTGGGTACTTGCGTATATGTATGACAACAATTAGTTGTTGTTCTTGCAATCACTTTGCCTGCAAAGAACATTCAACAAGTGAAGTGAAAAGTAATACATGTGCAAATCCTGCAGTGGATGAAAGTGTGACCGGTGACTAAGGAGCACTGGAGAAGTGGATCAGGTTTATTTTCGGATAGTCCTAGACTGTGTCATACTATTCAGTAATATGGCATTAAATTACATTAAAAACATGTACAATTTAAAATTATTGCAATATTTCATATTACAATCTCACAGCGTGCACATAAATAGCCATTTTAACACCGGTGCATAAAGTACACAACACAAATACCTATTAGGTGAAAAATGGAGTGAGTAGTTAAGGTTTAAAAAAAATCGGCCAAACCTGTGGCATGTCCTACATTACAAAAACACCTTTTTCTTCTTGATGCAACAGTTGTTAAGTAATTTAAATTTTTTACCTCGCATAAAGGTTTGTAGTTGGTGTTGTAAGCTTGCTGGGAAAAAAAGAAAAAGGTATAAGATCCTTTTTGATAAAATATACTGTATATAACTGATTAAAGGATGTGTTCATAGGTACTTCATTTCTAACTGTTAATCAAAGCAAGTAATGTTTAAAAAATACAAAAGTAGATCACACAGATAAGTATTTTTAGATGTCTTGTGCTGAAATAAATTGAAAATGCAGGAAAACAGTTCAAGCTAATGTTAATGATGATGATGTAGCATTTTAATTGTTTAGTACAATTCTTTTTACTGATATATACAGTACAGCTGTCTGGCTTTTTAAAAGTCACATGATTTGAACCTCAGGTGTCAGTCATGCAACCATTAAGTTATGGTAAACATATTTTTATTGTGCACAAATTTTAAAAATATCAACACTAACTCCAGCTTTAGTTTGTTTTTTGTCACTAGCTTGTATAGCAGATCTTGCTTATCTGTTAATTTAAAATGTTGTAAATTATGATGTTCACCCTCATTCATTACGTAAAAGGCAGATTAAGGTGCTGGTAGGGAATGAAGATGTGTTTGAGGTGTGCATTGGGACTGTGAGACTCGGCATGAAAGTTGTGCGTGCGAAACATGGTCCTTTTCCAGTTCTGTCCACGCTCAGGATTTTAGCCACAGAGTTTGTCATCGTGAACTGGATGACCAATCAGGTATATCTCAGTCATCACTGAGTCTGCCATGCCAGCTATATGGGAAAAGCGGCTACTGTACGTACATTGCTATAATGGAGCCTTCAGAGCATGAATTGGCTTATGTAAATTAAAAGCATTTTCACTCTATTAATGTGCTGCTTTATTGTCCACTGAAAGCGTGTTGCATTGTGGAAGCATGTAGTGTGCTGCATAATACGGCACATAATGGTAGCTTGCCCGTACCTGAAGAAGTGCAGTATAATGAACCTAGACCTGACCAACCAAATGATTAGACAGCGTTTCAACTTGGTTTGAATTTAATTAGCAGAATGTAAAAACAGATAGTCAGATGTAGTATTTATTTTTTTAACCAATTCATTTAATTTGTGGTCAGTATCACATAGTAAACTCTTATACAGTATGTCTTAGTTCATGGGCCACATCTCTTACAGCATTCACTATTCCATTTTGTAACTCTAGAACAATGTCCTTCAGCACATAGCCAGATGGTTGCCCAGTGGGTTCCAAGGCAGGGGTGTGTGTGCAGTTTGGGGTCACCTCTTGTAATATTGTCTTAAACAGAATAAACAGTAATACTGCATCTGCTGCCTGCTTGTTTGTCTTATTAAACATGCAAATTATTTACACGAATATGGATAATGGTAAGCGAAAAAAATTAAAACTCTTCTTTACCTGTGGTGATATGAGTCCCTGTTACCCACCAATAATTGCCGGTGTTGACACTAAGATGATGAGCTGTGACTCACCTTTACACATTGACTTTGATATCTGACCACTTTTATTTATTTATTTATTTATTTTATTTTTTTCATTTTTGGCACTGTGTGACTTTCTGAATTTGAACTTTGGAGTGCCTCTGCCACGGAGTGCCACTCCTTCAGTTTTCTTGTGTTGCTTATACCACTGCTTAAGCCACCAAATAGTACATTTTTCCTTGCCTCCACTTCATTGAGCAGGACCTCCATTTTGCATTCACTGAAATTTTTTTTTCCACGTTTTTGCCATTGTCTTTTTACAAAACACTGAATGGAAGGGGCTATTTATATTGATTTACTTATTCAGATGGGTGGAATTCTGGGAGGAGCCCGGTGAAGGTGTAGGTGCGTGCATGTGCATTAAAATTCCCTTTGATTGGGATATACAAAGGGAAAGTGTATAGAAGTTTGCTTACACACAGCTTTATGCATCTGAATTTTGTTGTGCGTAAACACATTTCTAGTTTTGTCCATACACATTGTTTTAGTGTGAATTCTACGCAAGGCGTTATACATGAGGCCCCTGTTATGGAAAGAACAGAAATGTGGAAAACAGCTTTTTCAATTCAATTCGTGCTTGCCAGTAAACACCAGGCTGCACAGTGGTGAGGGCTGCTACCAGTGTCAGGTCAGGGTCTTCTGTTTAAGTCATGCAGTCTGTGTAGTCTGTGTTTTCTTACTGTGTTATGATGGCTTGTCCTTTTTCAATCCAAAGTAATTTGATTATAAACTTGAAGTGTTACAGTCCTTCAGTTTAGGTAGTTTAGAGCCAATATACTGTTGTATTTTCTTTGGCAAAGAGTAATTTTGAGGATTTCCGTTTTACTTGGTATAATCTATATTGCTGTATTTTGTACATATTTAGGCACATTTACAGGTTTGAGTGTTTTGACTAAAGAAATCTGTATCTCCTATGGCTCTTAATTATCAACAACAAAAAGACTTGGCTTAACAGGACTGACACTCTGTGTATTTTACCCCGAATCTTACCTGCACCATGTCCCAGTTAAACGTGTATCCAGTTGAATTGCAATGCTGTCAGAAGGAATGACCCACCGTCTCTGATATATGCCCATACCAGCATTGCAATTTAACTGGACACACGTTTAACTGGGACACAGTGCAAGTAAAATACTAAGAGTGCCCAAGAGCTGCCTGAATCGTGATTATCCAATGAAAATGCCATTAACAGACATTTGGACGTGCACCAAGAATATGCAGGCTTAAAAAAAAAGGACACCGAAGTAATAAAGACTTTATGACCAGCACCCTCTGAACCCTCACCCCCTCATTTGCTATATATTGCCTTTGATTTGTATATGTCTAATAATTTTTCCTCTGATGATGACACCTTCTAGTCTGTCGAAAGCTTAAGAATAAATAACTATATTAAGATATGTGACTTATTTTCTTCCTTTGTGGATTTCTACCTACAAATTTGCAAACCGTATCACATACCTTCAGTTCTGTATATTTTTATATACAAAAGACAAATAAGACTAAGACTGGGGGAAAAAAACAGGATACAGACTCTAACCTCAATGCTGCTGACTTACATTCTGACATGTTATCAAAAGTATTGTTCTGCAACAGCCCTAGATTGTCAGTAAGGTTGTCCTTTACAACCTTCTTTGATTCTATAACCCCTGACAGTTGCATTAGTTGCAATCAGTCAAGAAATCAATCTGGATCATATATTCATGTAGCTCCATATGTAGAGATTTTGCTTTGTGTAAATGTAATTACAGCAAAATATGTACTAAAACTGCTATATGAACTTTGAAGGAAAAAAATATGTACTGTATATATACAATATTTAGATGTTAATTTTTAAGTGTTGATCCTTATCATTCATTATCACTTTTGTCTCATTATTTCATTTTTTTAGTATCTTCACCAGGTTAAGACAATACCCTAACCCTGTGCAACATAATATTGTTTCAAGAATATTAAAGGAATACTCCACCCAAAAATATATATATCTTTTTTTAATATGCTACTTACCCAATGTACTTAGTGGTGATGGCCAAAAAAAATGTTTACTTTAATTTTTTCATGCACAATGCAGAAAAAAAGTTGGATATAATACAAGCCAATAGTGACCAGTGCTGTATAACAGCAATGTGAAAAATGTCCATGGAAAAATGACAAAAAAATCTTGCATTACTCGTTTTGCATAATTCCCATATTAGTTATCCAGTTGTTTGCTGAAAATGGGCAAAGCACACATATTTTTTCCAAATTATTGTTAAATATATACTTCCAGAAAATTAAGGCACATTATAAACAGGAAACTATAACCTCATGGGACTACCTTTTGAGCTAGGTAACATATAAAAAATGTCATGGGGTATAGTATTCTTTTAATACTTGGATGGTGTGGTACTTGCATTAGTTGCCAAAAGTTTGGAATCAATTGTCATGATAGTCATTGTTAGTGCATTCAATAATAACTATTACATTGTTCATTTAAATAAAGTAAATTGGACATCAAAACATATTTAAGATGTTACATTTAATGCTGCAAGTATTTGGGGCACAGCAGTTAGATGTTGATGCTTCCATCACTGCTTTGTATATACAAGGCCTTATAGATATTAATTGTATTATAGCATAATTGTCCATGCTTTTCCTGTGAAGTTTGCAGTTATTTGTTATAAGTGTTTCCCTGAAGATATCTGGAGATGTAATGATGGAATACTGTACCTCTTTAGAAAAGAGAGGGCCACTGCAACATGTCAGCTTCTTTTGATGAAAGTAAACATGTTACATGCTTATTTATTAATTACTTATTGTGGCTGTTACCATCACTATCTTAAGCAGCTAATAAAAGTTTTTCTAACAACTTCACTGCCTAGTTCATACATGTGCATTTGTTTAAAGGCTGGTCTTAGTTGCACCAGTATGGTGGAGACAGTTGCCAATTGGAACAGCACCCAGTGAGTCATGTATACGAGTATATCTGTGATGAGGCATAGCTCAAATCATGTAGCATCTTCTGCACTAACACTGCAGCCACTTCCACCCACCTTAGTGCCGGTTTTGACATTCTTGTAAAGGAATTCGGTTTAAACTTAAAATACAGTTGTATTTGATATATTGGTGGGTTAGCCACAAAAAAACTTATAGATGTCACCATTGGAGTTGTAGACCTACTAATTAAAACACGTGAGACTCAAGTGTTCTAGTCAGATAAGAATTTTACTACTCGAATCCACCTAAACATAGCCATTTCGACAACTCCAGAGACTTGGTGTTAACTCTGCATGTTACATTAGTGGGTATCCCAGCTGCATTTGCTAGGTTTTTCTAAACTCCTATCCAACTTACAAAGTAAAGACAGATTGAAGAAAAACTGCACATCTGCAATAAAAGTAAGAGGTTTTAAAAGAGCAAAAATACATTTTTAAGGCAAAAAAGGCAGTGTGTCATTGTCAGTGGTCATTGCAGTATTTTATATAAATAAATCAGACACTCGAAACACAATTACCAAAGAGTAAAACACAAGCAGGCAGACAGATACACACTTACTGACCATTCCCTTAATAGCTGTGTGCTTACTAAACAAAACACAGCTTTTAATGGCATGCAATTCAAATTGCATTTGTTGATTCATTTTCAATATCCCTTTATTTGAAAGCATCATCAGGTAGACCGGCAGATGCAAAGCCGAATCCATTCCTCATTGGGATGTCAGTCCATCACAAAGAAACTCACTCACTTATATACCCTTAGTCATTAAACATCCTAAATAATGTTAAAACCCACATTTTTTGGGATGTGGGAGGAAACTAGAGCATCTGGAGAAAACCGATGCAGGCATTGGGGTGAAATGAACATTCAGTTCAGATAGTGCCTGGGCCGGTGCAAAGTAGGAACAGCACTAGCTATTGTAAAGGTGTGGAGCCTTGAAATTCTACATAAAATCACAATTACAGTATTCCCTTGTTTCTATAACTGAAGCTCTGGTAATTTTAACTGGCTTGTTCACGATCACTTCTGAAGTACTGTTTTCTGGTGACTCCTGCCATTGCCATTAGAAGTGATGTTTTTAAAAAAAAAAAAAAAAAAAAAAAAAAACAGCATGTCTACAGTTAGAAGCAATTGTTTATCCATTCTTGATTCTTCTTTTTTATGAATGTTTGATTTTCAAGTGTGCTGTTAATTGCTATGTAGAGCTTTTTTGGCTTAGTCCTTACTGTGAAAAGCATAATGTAACAAATACAGAGTATGTGTTGTTTTTACAAAGAAATTATAAAAAAAAAAAAAAATTCCATTGAAAATGGCAAATAAAAGGTGAAGATAACAAAAAATGAAAAACATTGACATGATGCAATCCTAAGATTTAATGTCTACCAGGTAGAAAAACCCATGCTGTGTCCGAATACTCATGTGGCTTGGTTTGAAAAAAACGTAACTTTATGGTTTTAATATGAACTGAGAACACTGTATACGTCTTGTTATTGTGCTTGTATGTCCTAGTGTGCAGCTGGAAAAGGGCAGCATTAAACTTCACAATTGTTTATAATGTGTTAATGAATCCATCCACAAACTCTTTTTAAGAAAGTGCATGTTTATTTTTTGGATGCAGTGTTACCTAGTGGCTAAAGAACTGAACTTCATACCAAACAATTATAGCATGGAATTAAAGTTTAGATTTTTCAGTTGTACTGCTGCCATCGCTCTCAGCATAACCCTCACTGTCAACTCCTTTTGGGACCCTGAACAAGTCATTTCACCTGCACATGTTCCAAATGTAAAAACACATATGCTTAAAGCTGTACCAAAGTGTATATCCATACTTTGTGTCCTGATTTGATGTTCCATATAGAAAGATGCAATTTTAAAACAAGAGTTTGGATGTGTGTCTATTGTAGTGACTTAGAAATTGTTGTTGCTTGAACATGAATTTGGATACAACTGAAGGTTAAAGTCAAGAATTTCAGGACTTGGAACTTAATCTGAAAATCACTTCAGCCCTTTGTATTAGAAATATGCAAAGCCTACCAAACAAAATGAGACTATTCACTTCTTCAGGCTTGTTTAGTTTGTTAATCGCTAAATTATCTCAATATTTTATCCAGACTATTTTAAAGCTGTTTAGGTTTCCACTTAAACTACGTGATTTGAAAGATTGTCGCAAATTCTCTTTGAGTTAAGTGTTTCTTTGTTACCATCTTGATTTTTTTTTTTGCCTTATATGTACAGCACTTAGAGCTGCTATGCCTTTTTGATAGCATGGTAATTAAACTGTACACAGTACCTTACTGTAGGTTTCATCAGTGCTTTATAGAGTCTCGGCATAATGCTCCTTGAGAAAAACTACTAAAGATGAATCACCTTAACATAATATGTCATTTACCTTTTAATTACTCCTCACATTGCTTGTAGGATAACAATGTTCATTCAATGTATGCTTCTGAATCTTTCGATCAGTGTCACCTGTCTTATAATTACACACTTAATTCACCTTTACATATTGTATAGCACTTTGCACTTCGTTAATGGCGTTTATAGCTCAAACTGGTGGATAGACTATTCTGCCTTTGTTGGAAAACGTTTAAGATGTAATGCACAGTAGGTTTAAAGTCATCAGATGGAGATCATCTTCGTGTAAATGGTATGACTACTGTCAGGGCCACAACTTCTAGAAGCCTGTTAATCTAATACTAAGGCTGTGAATCTGAGATAACTTGTAGCCAGTAAAGTAAACATCAAAGGCAGGTGAAGTTTAAGAAAAGACAATGAGGGAAGGTTATAAATGTAATGTTTTCTTATTGTGCTAAACAGCTCTAAAAAGCAACAATTGCTGTAGTTCAGCCTGGAGAAAATTAGTACTTACAGAAGTTGCAGTGGAGCACATTATCAGAGAAAATGGTTAATACTACCAATGGTCTTTATAAAGAGTCATCTTGGGACAGATTCCTAATAAAATTCTCTGTGTGAAGAAGGGGTGATTGCCAGGAATAATTCTATTATTCTTGACTAACTTGGAGCTCACCACAATGACTAGTACTTTGGTACCTCAATGACTTCAGTAAATAACTGGTAGATGTTTAGATCAGTTCTTTGGTTGGAATTAAGTTTGTTTGCAAATAAAATTATAAAGATATTCATTATTAGGATTATTAAGGGGATAGATGCATCAGAAAGAGTTGGGCATTGTTAGCAAAATGACAATAAGCAAAACATGTAAAAAAAAATGATGGAGAACAGAGAGATGATGTATAATGAGGCCAGGAACAGTCTCTGCACATAGTCCATATAAAGCCGAAACAAACACTCTCTTAACAATGCTTGGTTGAAATTATAAGATGTATCTGACAAAAGAGGAAAAGTAAGATCTAACGATGCCAACTTTTTCCAGTGTAGTGTGAAGAATCTGGTGGTTTACTATATCGAAACCTACAGGGTAGTCTCACTGTCAGAGAATCCAACTCAAGAATAATGGGTGTCATGTTTCTCAATGAATTTGAGATTTTCAGATATTTCTTTTAAATGCTACAGGCATGTTGTCTTAAATTGAAAATCCTATCATGCTATGACTTATTAACACAACATCCCCAAACATCCAACCTTCTGTGTTTCAATTTTGTGTCTAAAGAATTTTGAATGTGCATCATACAACCACCTGTGCTATTGGTTTGGATTATTTTGTAAAGAAAAGAGAAAACATCATTATTATAACAGGCAACTTTTCAATAGGAAAAAAATCCAGTCTTTGGCATACTTAAAATATTTTTTTTCAATTTGTGCCATACAATAACTGACTTTCAAAGTGAAAGACAACTGTTTGAGACAGTTGGGCTTGTTACTCCTTGTTACTACTCCTAAACTATTATTAGTTGCCTTGTATTTAGTTTACATTTTTCCTTCTTAAATGTTCTTTTTTCTAAGTAGTTTACAGAGCACTGCACTGCTAATCTTATCTATTAACCATGTTATTAACTGTGTAGTGAATAACAATTTGAGAAGTCAGTGGTTTAATAGAAGATTGGAATGCCTTATATGCAGTATTTTCGGCTAACTAGAAAGATTACAATATGCAAGCTTTGCCTGATGAATGGGCCTGAGTTGCCTTGAAAGCTTGCATATTGTAATCTTTCTAGTTAGCCAATAAAAGGTGTTATTTTGCTTAACGTATCTCTACATCCATAATGGCCAACACGGTACAACACCCTAGTACTACATGCAGTAATTTCAGAATTAAATAAGATTGAGTGTTTGTGTATAAATATGAATTATTTTTCAAAATGTTAGCTTTAAATACACCTATTTTCAATTATGCCAATTCACTTACAGTATATGGTTACAAGAGGTTATATTGGCAACATCGAACATAAGGCAGGAATTACCTTTTGACATGGCTCAACTTTATTTCAGGGCATATTCTCAAAGAAAAAGGCACACTTGCTGTTACTGTGTAGACACAAGGACAATATTAGAACTCAACACAGACCATCACCAGACCAGTTTTCAGGGGATGTGAGCTGCCACCTTTTGTTTGAAGTTAACATTTTGAATTTCGGAAAGAAAACTATGGCAACACTTGATTTAAAGCCATCATCTATTGCAGCCACTGGAAGCCACAGAATTTTTTGCTGATCAGGTACAGTATATGATAAGGTTTTGGTGGAGAATGCTCTTCTTTTTTGACAACACCATTATTGGACTAGTGGTGATGAAACAACATATGGAAAGGAGGTGACTAATCTTGTCTTGGTGACCAACAAATAACCTGGTACTCAGTACCACCGAGCAGTGAAAATGGGCACAACTGTCACACTCTCTCAGCTGGAATGTTAATACCACTTTCTTCACTAAGAAGACTCAGCAATAGATGCACTTTTTATTCCCCAGCTAAAGAAATGAAATATTTCCCAGCTCACCCTAGTTCAATTCTACAAAGTCATAATTGAAAGTGTGATCACGTTATTTTCTGGTTTGGTTCAAGCAACGATCCTCTCACAAAATAAATTACAGTGTGTTGTGAGGTCTGCTGAAAAAAATAATTGGTTTCCATCTGTTGCTGACCAGTATGCATCTAGTGTCACAAACCATGTCAAAAGGATCACCACTGACTCATCTCACCCAGGTAATCCATTGTTTTTAATACTCCCTGTGGTAAACATTTCATAAAACTAAAACTAACGGAAACCTAAGCATTTTCTTTCCCAGAGTCATAGCCCTCACACACCAGTAATTTAACGTGTCTTTCACACTTATTTATGTGTTCTTTCATATACTGATTGAAAGTGTGATTGTGTGTATATACAGTAAATGTACATGTGTATATATATCTACACACATGCTTTCATATGTGTATCATTTGCACATCTCCTTAACAATTGCACTATTCTGCAACTGTTTATAATGTAAATTGTTTAAGCTACTGTATATTATGTTATTTTTAAGTGTTATATGCAACTCCAAGTCTAGTAACTTTAATTCCTGTGCATTAATAAAAGTAATTCTGGTTCTGATTTATTGCATATAAGATACTTTAGGGTTATTATTATCTTTTAACACAAGACAAAGACATGATATATTTCATGGTACTAACACAAATGCTGCCAAGTGTTTTTTTTTTTTTGTTTTTTTTTTTTTTATGAAAAGCCCTTAACATTATCATTTATTTTAATTCAGTTCAGGGTCATGAGGAGGTGAAGTCTTTCCAGATAGGATATGGTGCAAAGCAGGAATCAGCCTCAGGCAGTACTGTACAGCTTTCCATCACAGAAGTGCCCATATGTCTTTATAAAGATGTGCTTCTAATCAAACACACAGGACTCAAAATGCAACATTTGGACATTCACTTAATTATGTTCTTAAACTACATAATTAAAAATGAAGTCTAGAAATCTAACAAAGCTATTTATTGAATGTAATTTCTTTGTTAGTTTACTAAACTCTGTCACTCTGAGTTGAAGATGTTGGGTTAGTGATTGCATTTATGCAGTTTGCCTCCTTAAATTTTAGAAGATTTCTAACTAAAGATGGTGAAAGAATGTCTTGCCTGGAATGACAACGATGACTCTGTATACTACACCTCTAATTTCAATAATATACCTTACATTATGTGATCTCATCATGTGTACCTAACATGCTTGACTCTCTGCATCAATCAACTACCTGCCAAGATAAAATGGTGTTTAAAGTGATTTGTAATACATGTTATCTTTATTATATATTAAATGTATATTAAAACAATACTTTTATTTCAATTTTGTATGGTGAATGCACTACTTGTATTCTACTTGTTTGTTATATGCAGAGTGTTCTTTCCTACTTGTTCATTATTTTATAGCTTTAATAAAAATTCTATTTTTATTTTATCATACTGAGCGTTGTATATTTTCACTGGATTTATTTTTTTTTATTGTAGGCAATTTTGGTAGACTAAATTAATTTCTAATTGTTTATTTGGTCTATTAAAGATAAAGAAAATCTTTTTATTTCTCATGCAAATGTCACCTCTTTTATCTACAATAATCTGTATATTGCCTCTATATATGCAACATAATGAAAAATTACTCAAAACACTTCTTTAAATCTGACCCACATACCATGAATCATAAAATACAATTTTTTATGAAAGAAACATTTCCCATAACTGTTTGCAGTTGACATTTTCTTATTACATATTAAATGATTTCATTACAATTATCAACTTTTATTGGTCTGCAGCATGAGTGACAGAATAAAAAGTAAATTAAACTTATGAATTAATAAAACTTTCAGATCTTACATAATTTGTTGATTTGCATGAAATGTGATAATTCGTTAGTTACTAAATATCATTGGTTGTTATAAACTCTGGACATCCTGTCCATAATTGGTTAATTAAGATTTTTTTTTTGTCAAATCTTTCATTCATTTGCCTGACCTGCTAAGCACACTATAGAATATAGATGATGGTGCCTACCTAGACAGAAACCAAACCTGTTCATCTGTGGCCACATTTACTTATACGGGGTCAATTTAAAGGTAACCAAACCTTTTATGTTGTGGCAATTGAGAGGAAACCTAAATGTAAAGAACCCAAAAAGACAAAAAAACAAATGTGTGAAAATAATACAGTTTGGTGCAGGAACACACTTATGGCCAATAATGTTTGTATAAAATTTTAATTTTATTGGGATTTTCAGTTTCTTTGGAAAATATTTCTCAAAATAATATTGTTTTTCAATTCAGCCTTCTTTTGCCATCCTTGGTTACCAATATCTTAAGCAAAATGTGTAAATGCAATCACTAACCCAGTTTCTTTGATCCATTTTTTTTTTTTTTTTTTGGTAAACTGTATTAATCCCAGAGGGGAAGTTGTATTTTCACATGACCTTTGGAGGTTAGAGCACATGGTTTGCCATTGTTCAGCATCCCCGGAGCAATTTTCAGGTTAAAGGCCTTGCTTAAGGGCCCACCAGAGTAGGATCCCTTCTGGCAGTAACGGGATTTGAACGGCAACCTTCCAGATACCAGTGCAAATCCTTAGTCTCAGAGCCACTATTCCACTTACTAAAGGTGTCATTACCTCTTACACTAATTCCTCATCCAGTTTTTTTTTCCCTCTCATTCCTTTGAAATAAACTTCTTCACAAAATATCCTTGTAGGTTTTCTGACCCACTTTAAAAGCACTGGAAGCCAGTAATATTTTTAGGTCAACCAAGGGAAGCCAGGTTAAGGCCTCTTCACTAAATAATGCATTTTTTGTTTACAAAAACCACATGTAATGCCATTTGATAGATATTATTCAGTCCTCTTCTTATTCCTTTACCCTTACATACTATTCATATTTTATGCCTTCACAGTATGGTCTGGGTCAATTTTGACCCAGGCCAAGAATTCCCTCATAATAAGTGGCTATAAAAATTTGATCTACAGATCTATTTCAAATGTATAAATAGCCTATCTGACACTAATAAATGGATGATTAATCCTTAATTAATGTTTCAGAGACCAGCAAGAATGTATTTTTTAGGTTTGATAACAGTCATTTTTGCAGAAAAACATCTACTATGACACAATATCATGTTCAGTTTTACCTAACCCCCCCCCCCTCCCCCCCCCCCCCCCCCCCCCCCCCCCCCCCCCCCAAAAAAAGAGCCTCCTTCAGTTCCTCTTGCTTGCCCTCCAGTCAGGGTTCAGCACATTCCATATAACAAAGGCATTGACGGTTGATGTGACAATGATATTGTGGAATACTGTGAGAGACCAGTGGGCAGTTCTCCTCTTGCAGCTGTATGTGCAGGTTACTTTGTCAAGGTTGTCCACTCCTCCTCCTTTCTTGACATTATAGTCAAGGATGATGGCTGGTTTTCTGTCCTTCTGTGCGCTAACATTTGCAGCCTTATGTAATGTGCTTATAAGGATGACATTCTTGTTCCTCATTTGCATATATGAGACAACTGTGGAGTCATGGGTGAATGCAAATGACCTCTTTCCTCCTTGTAATCAGAGTGGGTGGCAGCTCAGGCTTGTTCCACCTCACAGTGCCAACCACTGTAATTTTCTTCTTCAGGAGTGCCTGACCAAGCTCAACACTCCTGTGCTGTTTTACTATTTCATTGTTTTGAGATTCCCCCATGACCCTTCAAAAACCAACAGGTGCCTGTCTCAGCGGGAATTTGGGCAAATGTGGTGGTGACACAGACAGTTCTTGTGACAGTGTCTGTTACCACTCTCCCATAAAAAATACACACAGACATGGCATTCACAGTTTCACAGTCTCAAGATTCCTTAAAATCACCATTTTTCTTGATTTGACCCCTCACCGGTGGATCTAAAATCTGTCTCAATAGATACAGGTCAAATTTGAATTGGAACAGCCTCAATGTAAAAAATTTGTAGCGCTTGTACAACAGTATATATTTTTAAAATAGTTTCATTTTTGTGCATTTTGGTTCACTTTAGGAAAAGTCATCAAATTTCAGGCAAAAGAATGACATTTAGGGTATTTTTACTGCTGTTTAAATATCAAAACAGGTCAAATTTGACCTGAACAGCATGTAAGGTTTAAATTAGGTTCTGTACCCTATTTCATAATAATTACTTGTTTTGGACTGAAGCCTAAAAATTGCCCTTTCTTGAACTGAATGAAATTGACAATAGAAGCAATTAAAATGACTATTTTAGTTCTCATAGTTCAGTAACCTTTATTAGTATTGAGGCATAATTTATTACAGAAGCATACATGAAATTAAATAGGCAATATTTATTATATTTACAAAAAACATCTGTCATCTCCTCTGTTTCCTAAATCAGCTTTTTCTAATACCAAGCCACGTAAGCCAAAAAACACACTTAATCAAAAAAGTGTGATACATGATTTTTTTTATTAGGTTACATTTGTAAGGGAGAGTGGATAATTAGGCAGAATTTCTAAAAACAACTTTACTAAACCAATCATTGCTGTCTGTCATAGTGTGCAGGAATATAACAGATGGTTTTATACTGACAAGTTAGTGCCTCTGCACTGACCCTTAACCATTCTGAAGGGGGACAGCTAAGCAGAAGATTCAAGTGTTCGATAAGTAGTTTAACAGTTGTCATTGCTTCATAAATTGTCACCACAATTAACATCTTTTTTGGAGCCTATGTACTTTTTTGACATTACCCCAATAAATAATTGATTTTTAAAGGGTTTAATTAAAAACAGGAGAAACACAAACTTGATTATATCCTCTACCTAATAACTTCACTGAAGAAAAACTGCAACCTGTATCACTACTGCTATCAATTTAGTGCATCACCATGTTTGTCAGTATAAAAGTTGCCCGGTCTGATCTGACCCGTACTGATCCACTGTAGACCAGAGCTTTGGTTAAAAAAAAAAAAATGAACAATATAAAATTGAAGCTTTGTTATTCCATTTTCACATGCATTACAGAATCAGGTTTTGTTTGTTCATTGTGTTTGGTTTTAGTTTACTTTGCAGGTTACTTCATGTTTAACTAAACATATAGTAAATAGTCATAAAATACAGAAAAATGTCAGGGATGTATATGGTCAGGTCAGCTGGTCAAGTCGAAATTCCATCTGTGTTGAATTTGCTTATTTGCATGTTGTACGTGTGTTGTCTCTAAGAAGTCAAGATTCCTTTCAAGTCTAACAATTAGGTGTTAATTCTGTATTCTTCTGATACGAGTGAGTGAGTCTGTTCTGTGTCCTAAAATTTGGCAGTGTTGTGATAGTCTCTTTCACCTTCAATTATAACAGTCTGGGTCACCAAACAGTGTCTGTGAACATCACATTGCATTGTGGTTCATAAGCTCTAGAATTCAAGCCCAAAATGGAACATTTGGAATGAATACAAGTATGAATGGGGACACTGGGTGATTAGGAGAACCTTCCTCAAAATTGTAGAGCGTAGGTCCATAAAATATCCTGTTCAAAGTTAATCAGTATTTCTTTATTCACGTTCTAAAGTATACATTCTGGACTGGGTGATGTTTTGAAAATAGCTGAACGTACTATAACAAGTTTGCAAGGAATTTGTTTTGGACCTTTTGGAATTCCCTAGATTTCTGCAACAATTCATAAAAAAGTGGTCTCATGTTTAACCAAGTGAGTCCCAGAAATAATCCAACACAATCTACTTAAACACATAATGTACAAACAGATGTACTTCTTTTTGTCAATACTAAATATTTTATTTAAATATGTATAGTCCAGGTTTGAAAAAGCATATGAACCTCTAGACTAATCACTTCTCCAAAAGCTAATTGGAGTCTGGTGCTCCAGCCAAAGAGATTAGAATGAAGAAGGGATGTACAGTAGGTGCTCTATAGTATTTAAAAAAGAAAAGGCACAAAAACTTTAATTACTTACAAGAATGATCAGTTTATGTTAACAATGCCATAATCTAATGTATATTAGAGGACCTTAGAACTCTAGAGATGCATTCATATGGAGAAGGTTATAAAAGCTTTTCTAAAGGCCAGAGTGTTCATCAGTTCATAGTAAGAGAAACTGTCAACAAATGGAGTAAATTCAAAACTGTTGCTACTCTCTGTAGGAGTTGGCATCCTTCAATAATCACAGCTAGAGTGATGCATACAGTGCAGAAAGAGGTTAAATGTAACAATGTCATATGAGCGGACATGCAGAAATTATAAGAACTTGCCAAATTCCCTATTTATATGTGTTCTTTAAGAAAAACACTGCAAGAATGTGGTTTATGGAGGAAACCACTGCTCTCCAAAAGAATCTTTGTTGCACAGTTGTAAAAAACACCTGAATGTTTAACAACTATTCTAGGACAATGGAAGAATGAGGCAAAAGTTGAACTCTTAGGTAGAGACGTGCAACACTGTTTAATGAAAATGAAAAAAAAAAAAGAAACGCTGTACACTCATATTGAAATGGGGTTTCAGTGCGCAACATGGTGCATGACCTAGACAGCTTACTATCACAGAGTGAACAATGAGTTCAACAACAACAACATTTATTTATATAGCACATTTTCATACAAAAAAGTAGCTCAAAGTGCTTTACATAATGAGGAAAATAAAAATAAAAGACAAAATAAGAAATTTAAAATAAGACAACATTAGTTAACATAGAAAAAGAGTAAGGTCCGATGGCCAGGGGGGACAGAAAAAACAAACAAAAAAAAAAAACTCCAAACAGCTGGAGAAAAAAAATAAAATCTGCAGGGGTTCCAGGCCACGAGACTGCCTAGTCCCCTCTGGGCATTCTACCTAACATAAATGAAATAGTCCTCTTTGTATTTAGAGTTCTCATGGAAGGACTTGATGATGATGGTCATGCAGACTTCTGGCTTTTAATCCATCACTGTTGGAACATCACGGTGCTTTGAGTAGATGGTGTTAAAAGATGGTGTTAAAAGATGGTGATAAAATTTCAAAACCGTATCAAGAAATTTTATAGCAGGACATTAGGTTAGCGGTCAATCACCTAAGTGTAATAAAAGTTGAGTAATGCAGCAAGGCAGTGGGTGACTCCCAAGAGTAAATCAAAAGAATGGCTTAAGCAGGAAGAAATTTGTGTCCTGGAATAACCAGGCATAGTTGAGAGCTCAACCCACTTGAGATGTTCTGGCATGACCTCAAGAGGGCTATTCACAAGCAAACTCCCAGAGACATCAATGACCTAAACAAATTTGTAAGAAGAAGGGTGTAACACTCTTCCTAAAATGTGATTAACTGACACAGAAAACATTTGTTGAAGGTCTTTCTATCATCCACTTACTAGAAGCTTGCATACTTTTTCCAGCCTCGACTATGAATATTTATATAATGTGTTCAGTATTGACAAGCACGATTACAATTGTTTGCCTGTTGTTATGAGTTAGTCAAAGATCAAACCACATTGTTATTATAAATTCATGCAGAAATTCTGGTAATTCCAAAGGATTCAGCATATGCCCCCTCCTTTACTCAATTTATCAGTATACTGTATATCTTGGTGGGTAATTAATACATAAAATTGGTGATGTTTTGGTACACAATGGGAATCTTTTAATAAATTGATTTTGGCGTAATTGGCAAAATTTTACTATAAACAAAACTTATAACATTTGTATTAATGTTCTTGGATTCAATTTTTTGTTTTCTAGTTTTACGGGAGCCGTATTCAATCAGAGTGGAGGACCAGAAAGCCATGAGAGGCGATGTAGCGGTCTTCAAGTGCATTATCCCAGCTTCTGTCGTGGCTTATGTCACTGTTGTGTCTTGGGAGAAAGACACAGTCTCACTTGTCTCAGGTATGACTGATAAACATTGGTTTTTCATGGTGCTTTTCAATAGGTTTCCAATATAAGTTGTAGTTATACTCTGCACATCCACTATGTGCTCTGTTAGGCATATAAAAAGAATTATGCTTTGCATTTGTGACTTTTAACTATGTTAAGTGATGTTCATAGTAGAGCTGTACATTTGTACCTAGAATACAAACTTTTTTCCCCCAAAATTTAAATTCAAATACTATTTAGTCATAGAGGCCATGAGAATGGTGGCTCTGCCCACATTCAATATATGATATCAGGTCAGTGTATGCATTATATTACTTGTATGGTAACAAATAAGGACATGTATCAAATGTATATGATATGAATTCAGTGACTGTAAGATAAGTAGGGTTGGTTATGACTGATTTTTGCCTGCTAACCAATATAATAGTTCTTCAATAATATTTATTTGCAGCCTTGGTAGATTTTTCTGTAGTGCTTTTTCAGACCTAGCTATGTCATATTTAATTGGTTTCAACCTCGGCTTCTAGACAATAAAGCCCTCACTGGTCAGCAGTGTGTAAGCACAATGTACAGTATGCCAGTCATGTCACATTAGTGCTCTATATTGACCCACTTGTTCCACAATTGCAGTCATTGCATGCATCATAGATCCTTTATATCAGTTAAATGGGACACTTTTTTTTTTTTTTTTTTTTGCAATAGGTATTCCCTAGGGGAAATTTTCCATTTTACTTAAAGTGTGAGAAGGAAGATAGATTGATAAATACATTATGGTTGAAAGTAGTGCAAATATTAATAGATGCCAAGTAATGTTATCACATCAGTCTACCCACAGATCAATTTATAGTTTCCCTTTTTTTGTTGTTGTACACAGAAGGCCTTAAGCTTGTAATACATTTTATTTATTCATAGGCGCCTTGTAGGTACAGTACTGTATATCATTGGTTCTGTTTTTTTGTTTTTTTTTTGACAAATTAGTGATTATTGAAAGCACTAAACTATTGTGACTAAAGTAATCAGTGTTGTTTTCGTTTCCTGACTATGTAGTACATATTTTCTAAACACAAAATTATGGTGGTGATATTTAACTATTAATACAATTTGCAAACCTATATCTAGTGAAGAATGTCAACATATTAGTAATGCTGAATACTGATTAAGATTCCTTTACATTTTCCATTTTTTTGCACTTTAGAATTACCAGCTTTTTTGCCTTTTGAGGAATGTTTTTATAGCGCTTATATAAGAAGCTAAGCTGGTATTTATATGTACTATCAGAATGGTATGAGCTAGAAAATTCTGGTGTGATATGGTATAATGTTTTAATGTTATTTTGTGCCCTAGAATATTGCTACTGAGGACAGCCTTATGGCATACAAGTTAAACTACTGCCTAATAGCTCCAGAAAGCAATGTTTAATTGCTGGCTCAGCCAGTTCTTTGTGTAGTATTACATATGTATGTAGATTTGTTTTCCCTCAAGAAATCTGGTGACCTCCAAATTACATGCAGGCTAAACTAATTGATTTCCCTAAATTAGCTGTTTATGAATAAGTCTGGTTATGCATATGTCCTTGGGTAGACTGCTGCCCATTCCGGATTGGTTCTTGCTTTGTATCCAAAGTGGCCAAACCCTGTATTGGACAAAGTCAGTTTAAAAAATGAATGATGGACAGTTGGCTATTAGGCTAATCATCCACTGTTGAATACAGATTTCCTTAGACATACTATTAAATTGCAATAGCCAGAGAGAACCCACACTGACAGTAGGACCATTGATTTCACGTAGATGGTGGCAAAGCTCATACAGTAATTGAACCTAGACCTCTGGCTTAGTGCCTCACTTTGCAAATCTATCCACAGTAGTTCAGAAGGGCCAAGATCCCTGCTTTACTTGGGTACATCATTAGATGAGTCAGTTTACTTTTCTGTGTGCTCTGTTGTGTATGTTTCCTTTTCGGTTTTATTGTGTTTTTGAGGCCTTGTTGGTTTGGGTGATGGCCTCTGGAATTGTTTCTAAATCATTGTATTTATTTAGTGCGCATGATAGGCATAATGCAAAACTTTTTTTTTGTTGTCTTAATGACTAAATATGTCTATCAACCTTTTTAATAATGGGTATTGGTTTGTAACAGAGAAGTCTTCTGTTCTACATGTTCTTTCCATTTAAAATAGTTTTTTGACTGGAAGCTGCTGTGCTCCATGTATGCTTATTGATTTCACAGTTCCAGAATTTCAATTGAAAGTGAATGTAAATATAATACCCATCTCCAAAATACCCCATTATCCTTTTTATAAGATATATAAGAAATGGTACAGCTTTAATCATAATGGGATTATTTTTGAAAAATGGTCTATTGCACATTAACGCAGCTCAAGCAGTATAGCTTATGAATAAGGACTCCTTATGTAACTCTCCCAGCTGCCGAACATTTTTAGTATTGTAACACAAGTATAATGCCTGAGTATTCAGGTTGTGGGTGTTTTAAGCTCTCTACATTCAGAATTGTAAGAAAGGTTGCCATTAATGTGACAAAACCAAGTCTTGTCCCTTTCACAAAAAGGACTTTTTGAATCAGAAGAAATGTTTTGAATATCTGTCATGTTCTTTAAAGCTAAAAATGTTTAGTAAACCTTAATAGAAAGGCATTTGCTAGCAGAATAAAAAAGCCTAACTTTGAAGTCCAGAGGTCTAAGTCAAAGGAGCCTTGAACTGTCTATTTAATGGGATTGTTTTTACCAATAGAATGTTGTGCCATGTATGACATAACTGTGACAAGCCACTGAAGTGCAAAATGGGACCAGCAGACTGGTGTGAACCAAAATACTACTAGGGATTTTAGCCACAAAATCAAACTATATTATTGTCATAATCTCATAAATCAAAAATCAAAGTAGGCAAACTAGAGCTGGATTTTATTATACATAAAAAGCATGAGAGAATTAAAAAAAACAAAAAAAAACAAAGTGCAAGTCTTTCGAGAGCAATAGCAGTTTTGGACGTTCTAGAACATGCAACGGCAGCTTATAAAGCATCACGATAGTGAGATCCTGACGCGTGAAGTCCAGGAATCGCATCTTAGCAACAGGATATCACGTCTTGGCAGCAAGTCTCCGAAATGGTGGCACTTATTTAAAAACAAAATGGTGTCATAGGAGACAAAAATTAAAAAAAAAAAAATTGTATTGCTAACTATTCTCTGGAATAAGTAACTTTATAAAAACCTCACTTCTTGAATCCAATAAAAATCTCCTAACAGGAGAAAATAACTTTTAAAGGTATCTGCCTCATAATATTTAATCATAGTACTGGATATATTATATAGTGTCTCGTGAAGTGAACACGAACCCAAAGCTGTTAAGATGCTCACGTATAGTAAAGCAATTTATGTTATGACACATAATGGTTTCGATTCCAGTATAGCTATAGTTTCTAGGTCACACCTTCATCATGGTGTTGCTTTTTTATTGTCCAAACATGAATTTACACTTCTTTGTCAATCATATTTAATAAAAATCAAAGCTATAATTCACCTACTAGTATGGTTTCACCTTGTCTTCAGTTAATCGCAGGAATACTGGTGTTAAATGTATTGTTTTATTAATTGGTTTTATTGTATATTCTATTGTATTGTTTTTGGAAAGACTACTGTGGTAAAGATTATTACTATTTGATTGTGACTGTCTGGGTCAGCTCCATGATCCCCTCTTGGTTCTGGAAGTCTCTTGAATTCAAACCGTCAATAGTCATGAACTGAGATGATCCGGGCAAATGAGGACACACACATGCAGCAAGGGGTAGGTGTAAAAGCCCTCAGTACTTTTATTAAAATGAATCCTAAAAAATCAAACAGTGCTCAAATAAATAGTGCAGTGATTCAAATGCTCTTCAATAATTATAAATAATCCATAAAACCAAAAGACCATGTGGAGGTTAAAATATCCACAATGAATATATTCATAAAAACGTAGTTAAAATTCGAAGAGACAGTTCCTTTTAAAACAAAAATCACGCATTCCAATGCTTCTCTCTTAAACCTGGTGTCTCCTCCATTTATCCTGTCTGAACCTCGCAGTAAGAGGACACACCTGCCAACAGGTGCAATCAACTCTCTATTCTTGGTGTGGGTCCCCATTGCCAGGCCCTCTGCAACCATGGGAGGGAGACCCCACACATCGGGTCGCTCCTACTCCCCTGAAATTGCTCAGTAGGAGCGCCCCTTCCTCAGTCTCAGGCTCCTGCAACCCAGAGGCTCTCACCCGACCACTTGTCTCCATTCTCTTCAGCATGGGCACTCTCCCTCCTGTCTCTTTTTCTTTCAATCTTTCTCCTCCCCATTTAACGTTCATTCCTTCCTTTCTCTTCTTTTTTTATCTTTGCTCCATTTTTCTCCTTATTCCATTTTCTACTTTCTGCCATGCAGGCTCCCTATATTGTCTTATTTGGGCGCAGATGTGACCCTTCCCCTATTCTGAGATATGAATGCGACACCTAACTGATTTTTCTTGCTTTTGTACTTGAGTGCGCGATCAGCCAAGCTACCGCAATCAACCCCTGAGTGGTGCTATACAACACCATAGACCACTGGTATCGCAGTGATGTCTATATACTTTTGGATTCTTTTATATGTCCACCTCAAAGTTTGCTTTCCCTTCTGTTCTGGAAACAGATGAAACTGTTTACTTTTTATTTTTATTTTTTTTACAAATGTAATTATGAATTTAATTTAGTACCATTTCTTTTAATCTACACTAACAAAATATTTTCCTTAACTCCTATTCTCTTGCACATTTGTTGCAAGTGTGAAACCAGACCATATTTATAAAATCTAAAGAAAACAGGAGAGCATGATTGATCAATTCATTCATAATGTGATTTTGATATTGAACACGCTTGGACTTTATTTCCAGTGCTAATGAGTAATGCACAGGCAAATCACGTTGGTATTGAGCTGTTTTAGCTACTAGTCAATATTGGAAGGCTTTTGGTTCATCTTTAAAACATGGGGTTATGAACCTTGGCTCTCACTTATTGGGTCTGACCTGCAGAGGTAGTGGGATTACTACAGTATGTTGCTATATTTTAATTCTAGTCATGATTCGTACTAACTGCTAGGAGGTTGGAAAAAAATAAAATATTGTATTCCAAACTTTTTGCAGTTTTCATCTTTCTGTTAGGCTGTTTTGCTTCTTTATGATGCAGTACATTACTTCCATGTACAGTATGTTCATTTTAAAGATTTTGCTGTTTTTTGAATATAATTTTGGTATATTTGTTGTTTGTTGTGTTTTTGGAATTGCTTTGGCTTTATTATTTTGTTAATGATGTACAGTATATACAGTACTTGTCTTCCCTGTCTCCTTTATATAGAGCCAAGATGACGCCCCAGTTAAACTGTGTCCTGTTGAAGGTTGATACTTTATGTGGTGGAGTGATTTCACTTTATTTGTAAGCTAGACGAAGCAAATGTACTGTAATATTAGATAGTGTTTCAGGAGGCATATTTTACTTCATTGAGAACCAACACCCCCAGTCTTTAGGACTAACTTGGGATAAGAAATTTTTGGGGGGGGGGGGGGTCAGAGCATCAGACCAGCTTGGCAAGGTTGACTGTGTTTGGACTTGGAGCCTATAAGCCACCCACTGCAGGAAGGACTTAAACTTGCTACACAAAGCAACTGGGGGATGAGTTGTACCTGAGCGAATTTCATTGGTAGATGGCCTAGCAAGGTACAGATAAACTAATTCTATTAGTATGGCTGTTTATGATTGGTTTTGAATCAGAGGTCATTCTCTACTCTGACACCCCATTGGTTTGTGTTTTGTTGTAAGAAGGCTATGAGGTTGGTTGCCTTGCCTTGCCTTGCCTTGACTTTACCTTACTCTCTCACACCATCTGGTTGTGTAGAGAAGACCATGATAAAAACAACTCTATCTTGGTAGCCATTATGAGACAGCCATGTGGGTTCTGTCAATACTACATTCAAAGGCCATGTGTTAGCAAAGCAAGCAAGACTGAAGATAAGCTGAGAGCTGCCTAGGTACAGAAGGTGCACTTCTACTTAGGCTGTAAGGACATGGTTTGCAAATATTCATAGTATTCAGCTTCTTTAATATTTTTGGGCATTTTTATTAATAACACATAATTAAATGTGAGACTTAACCTCTGCCTGTTTCTTTACTCTGTCTAATTACCTGGAGTTACAGATGTAGAAGGGAAGGGAAAGGGATGTCCTAAACTATGGGATTTTAGACATGTTATTAAAGTCTACAAAATAGAAAATAACGTCACCATAGGACATTACAAAATAAAACAAGCATCACCACTGAGAAGATACCTTACATGTAAACAAGATAAAAAAAAAAAACAACAGTCTTAGAGTAAACCTGTTTAAGTCACCGTTTTATTGCATTGGAGACATTGTCTTACTTCAGTCACTTGAATAGCCTCCACACACAGACAGTGTAATGCCTGTTGTGAGTGCTTTTAGAAAGCCTCCATTTTAGTATACCATATAGTTTTAAGAAGCAGCTTTTTTCAGATTTTTGTAAATGTCCTTAATCATGTCTGTTGTGCATCTAATAAGTGTATGCTTAAACCATTCTGGGTTACCACAAAACAGCATAAAAGCAGATCTTGAGTATTACTATGGAAATTGCAACAAAATTGCAAAAACTACATGCATACCAATAATTGAATAGCTACTGTTAGAGGGAGCATCAGTAAATGAAAGTCACAGTGGTGTGGTGATAATAGAGGTGGCAGTGGAAAGAGTTTTTCCTGAGGGTAGCAGCTATAGCAAGGGGCCTAGAAGGAGAGGCAACAGTCCAAACAAACCCTGGATGTCAATTGTGCATACTGTATACAGAACAACACAATAATTACAAGTATTTGTAATAATTCTTTAAAAATAGTTTCACTAATGCTTTAGAACTGAAAAATGTAATACAGACACACTAACAATGATGTTTGCCTCTGTCCTAACATGTCTGTTTCTAGGCTGTGATTCAGTTTCATACATCTCTCTTCTCACTGCCACTGCATTTAACTGATGTTAATCTTCCCTTGCTGTTTTAGTCCTCTAAAGAGTTATAATAGCTTTATTTATAAAGCTAAAACTATAAACAGTACTATTCGCATTGTGAAAACTGTCTGATCTAACTTACTTCATTGTTGCCTGCAGTATTTATATTTAGAAGATAAATGTGGTTACTTGTACAGTATTTTAAACTGGAAAAAAGCATTTACAGTTTGTTTGGTGATGCTAAATTCGACCCTGTTGCAAGTATGTGTGTGGTGTGTGTTCATCCTATGATTGGCTGGTGTCTTGTCCAGGGTTTTTTCAGTTTTTTTATTATTAATTAATTTGCAAAAAATACAAAAGTCCTGTTTTCACTTTGTTATTCTGGTGTATTGAGTGTTGTATGATGAGAGCTTTCAAATCTGTTGACAAAGAGGCTCTGAAGGACATACAGCGAGTGCTAAAGAAAAAGCTAAGAGAAGGAAAGCTTACAAAATTAAAACAGAAAACAAACACTCAGAATAACATGAAGGATGTCTGGAATGGACTGGGCATAATTTCCAGACCTTAGTAATCCAGGCCTCCGGCCCAACAAGGGGATTTGGACAAAGCTAACACCTTAAACCAATTTTTTAACAGATTTTTCTTCCCACTTCCACCTACTTCCAATCACCAGTCTCCCCACACCATCCCTACTTCATCAACAACTCCTACCACGTCAACTGGAATGACCAGTGACAAGTCCATCAAAATGGCCATCAGTGTGACCTGTCCATAACTGAAGATCAAGTAAGAAGACAACTGAGGAAGCTACAGACAGCAGGAAAAGCTGCCGGATCAGATGGAGTCCGTCCTTGAGTTCTCAAGGCCTGTGCTGACCAACTTTTTGGTGTCCTTTGTCACATGTTCAGTTTGTCCATAAAGCTTCAGAAGGTACAGCTGCTGTGGAAACATTCTGCATTGTTCTTGTTTCATAGAGGACATGTGCCTCTTCACCTAATAACTATAGACCAGTGGCACTTAGGTCTCGCATCATGAAGATCTTTGAGAAGACTGGTTCTGGACTAAGAGTCCTCTTGTGATAAACCACCTGGACCCAGTGCAGTTTGCCTAAGCTCCACAAAGCTTATTCTCACCTGGACCAAGCTGGCAACAATCAAACTGCTTTTTGATTTCTCCAGCTCCTTCAGTACCATCCAGCCATCCATGTTAAGGGGTAAGCTCAGAGATATGCAGGAGGATGAGCCTATGGTGTCACGGATAATGGATTATCTGTCGAGCAGACCACAATTCGTGACACTCAAGGACTGTGTTTCAGATACAGATGTGAGTGACAATGGAGCAACACAAGGAACAGTCTTGTCTCCTTTGCTCTTAACAGATATAACACCAGGTCATGTCACTTGCAGAAATTCTCATATGATTTTGCACTTATGGGGTGTATTGATAAAGGGGATGAGACAGAGTATAGGAGTCAGTTGGAGTAGTTTGTTTCTGGGGTACAAAGAGAATTATCTGAATCTTAACATCAGTAAAATCAAGGAACTGGTTATTGACTTTCGAGCCTCTATGTCTGGTCACTATTCAGGGAAAGGATGTAAAGGTGGTCCACTCCTAAAATTGTTTAGGGGTCCACATTAATGACGAGTTGGACTGGTCTCGGAACACAGAGGAATTATATAAGAAAGGACAAAGCAGGTTCTTTTTCCTTAGGAGGCAAGTGACAACCTTCACATCTTCTATATCTCTGTGATGGGCGGTGTGATTTTCTACAATGAGAAGACTGGTGTGCTCGGCTAGTAACATCACTTCAAGAGAGGGTCCTGATTAGTTAGTACTTGCCTCAACTGAGCCTATGAGGAGGTCCTCCTATTCACATGTGTGACAGTGTTCAGTCCAAAGCGAGTGTGTATGTTTATTTACTTATCTACCTATTTATGCATTCATTTATTTAAAGAGCTTCTGTAAAAAAGTTCTATCTATCTATCTATCTATCTATCTATCTACACATTCTTACTGTTGTTCTACTTTTGACAAAAGCTTGTAACAGAATATGTGACTGGAAATATACATTTGACATCTCTAAGTATTATTCCAGAAGGGTATTTTTTTTCTTCACTTAGATTTCAGTTTATTTAGGTTCAATATTGCGACCATCTTGAAAGCAGATTTTAAGTATACACTGAATAGTTAGTTATCAACATATTCCTGTTTCAGAGTCATAATCCACATGCAGCCACCCTGTTTACACTTTTAGCATCTTCGACTATCCTTTTAAAATGCTGCTGTGTGACATCTTATTGGGTTTTTGTGTACCCTGTGTGAAGTGATTGCATCACACAAATCTCACCAGTCTACTGTTCTGCTGTTTGCTGCTTGTAGAGGGTATTTATTTCTTTTTATACAAGAGATCAATAAAGCAATCAATGTGTCACGTTAAATTCTCAGATGTAGTTATCCTAATGCAGATTAAAAATAAAAATGTGAAATTGAGCAGAGTGTA
The DNA here is from genome assembly GCF_900747795.2 of Erpetoichthys calabaricus. Lineage (NCBI taxonomy): Eukaryota > Metazoa > Chordata > Cladistia > Polypteriformes > Polypteridae > Erpetoichthys > Erpetoichthys calabaricus. The sequence continues at coordinate 201,406,857 of NC_041397.2, forward strand.
TGTGCATGTTTATGTGCATTAGTGTAGATATGTCCTCCTATCACAAACTTCCTGACAGATAGGAAGTAGCAAGTGAGACTGGGAAAAATCATATCCAGCACATGAATAGTCAGCATTGGCGTCCCCCAGGGATGTGTCCTCTCCCCCCTGCTCTTCTCCCTCTATACAAATGACTGCACCTCAAGAGACCCGTCTGTTAAAATCTTGAAGTTTGCAGATGATATGACAGTCATTGGCCTCATCAAGGACAGTGGCGAGTCTGTATACAGACGAGAGGTCAAACAGCTGGCCCTCTGGTGCGGTCAAAACAACTTGGAGCTGAACAAGCTTAAAACTGTGGAGATGACCGTGGACTTCAGGAGGAGCCCTCCAGTGTTGCCCCCTCTCACACTACTCAACAGCATTGTGTCTGTTGTGAAAAACTTTAGGTTTCTGGGATCCATAATTTCCCAGGACCTGAAGTGGGCACCAAACATAGATACAATCATCAAAAAGGCCCAGCAGAGGTTGTACTTCCTGCGTCAGCTCAGGAAGTTCAACCTGCCTCAGGAGCTGCTCATTCAATTTTACTCTGCAGTAATCCAGTCTGTTCTCTGTTCATCTATTATAGTCTGGTTTGGTTCAGCCACAAAACAGGACAGGAACAGACTACAACGAACAGTCAGGACTGCAGAAAAAATCATTGGTGCTGATCTGCCCTCTGTTCGGGACTTATATAGATCTCGAGTCAGGAAACGGGCAGAAAACATCACTGCAGATCCATCACACCCTGGTCACAATCTATTTCAACTACTTCCTTCTGGTAGGCGCTACAGAGCACTGTACGCCAAAACTACCAGACATATGAACAGTTTCTTCCCTCAGGCCATCACTCTCATGAACACTAAAATTATCTCATAGCATCAGAGAGAATACTAGGTAAAAAACCGGAGTCCAATTCCTTGTATGTGTATATATACTTGGCCAATAAAGCTGATTCTGATTCTCATGTCCAGAGTACCGTCTTTTAAGCAGAGGTACAGTAAAAGTGCAGTGTTTTTGACACTGGGTATGCTTTTTTCAAAACAAAAAGAGCATTAAATTGATATGAAACAAAATAGAGCTGATATTCTATGTATAGTACATGTGAATAAATAATGTGAACATTGTAATCACTGTGTAAACCAGCCTAAAAGCTTGTGGTTTGTTCTTATTTGTCCCGAGACTTAATCAATATGCATTTAATAATGCTACTGTACCCACTTGCACTGAAGTCTAACTGCTAAGAAATGAGCCTTTGCCTCTTCAAGCCCCGATCACCTACCTCTCTTCTCTTTATTGAATGCTATTTCAACACTATGAGCAGAGATTACAGAGATGAGCTCACTCCCCTGGCCACATTCAATGATAATGATCTTCTGATTAACTACATGCTGGTTGTATATAGCAATTTGAACACTGAGATAGCTAAAATCAACATTAAAGATATCCACCACGATTCCTGACAGAAATTACTGTACAAAAAGTAATATGTTGCAGGCTTAATGTTTTCTACAGTATTCCAGAGTTATTGAACAGAAAGCTGAAGCTCCATACTTGTTGGTGTCATGTTTTTCAAGAACTTATCCAACTACCCTTATTCATCTGGACGTCTTTTAAGAGTTTTTGCCTTGAATCTATAATCAGCTATTTCCAATAATGACATTACGTTGTTCTTAAAGATTTTAATATGAAGTTGAGTCTACCACTTGTCTGAAAATATCTGAAATAATCTGAAAATAGAAATACTGAACACACAGAGAATTCTTTGCATTGCTTATTGACATTTACAGATGTTTGCCAACTCATTTAACTCTCTTGCCTTTAACATTATGGGTCAACCTTGCAATTTTTCCATATGTGAATGCCCTCTAGTATATGATGAAGTAATTGCTTGTGTCTAATTGGTGTCTTTCAGTGAAGAATTAAACTTTTCTCCCCCTCAAGACAGCACTTTAGATAAAAGCTATAAGCAAATAAATATTGCAACTTGTTTTTAAATACCAGTTGAATATCCCTGATGTGCAGATTGATTATTTAGAATGAGAGTCTGATGTAAGTGTTACAAATCCAAAAAGTAGGGCAAGATGATTGACATATATATTTTGGGAAATTGGCCAGTCCTGTAAAGTACATTTTATAACCATTAAAGAAGTACAGCTACAGAAGAATTTTGACAGCTGTAAATTTACAAAAAAAAAAACAAAAAAACAAAGAAAATTAGTAGTTGTTAAAAAAAAATCTATGCAGTATTTCCAGTTACATCTTAAGTGATATGTTATTTTTCCTGTGGTATTTATTGTAAAGAAGGCATCATGTGTCCTTGCCAGTTTGTTAGTAAGAAAGCTCTCCTCAGGTTGCTCATCCATCACAGGCAGGTTTTATTCTGTGGGGACTACAAGAAGCGAATTCTTCTCATGTTGTATATTCTGTCAGATATGCTATTATGCTGAGCGTTTCTAAGGCAACCACGCTTGCTACTGCTCATGCACCCTGCGTTGTGGGGCCTATGACTTATTTTTTTTTCATGACTCATGACACAGTGGCAGTAGAACAACTTGAAGCAACTTTCATAATAATAAAAAAAAAAATCATCTTAACATTCCTTTTTTTCTGCTCTGTGGTCAGGTGGTGGCATATCCAATCCAATCAAGCTCTCAGCAGTTAGAGGATAACAAAACAAGAGCAGTTTGTGATGCTATTAATATTTTTCATTACATAAAAGGAGCAAACTTTACAGTAATATTAAGTAACGTTATTAAAATCTTAATTGTGCTTGCTACTGCAAGGTATATTTTGGTACACTTTATCATTTATTATGAGGATTTCTTTTTTATATTTGGAGGCTCAGATAAGCAGATGTTTAAGTAATCGGGTCATGTACAAATCAAGATTTTTAAGGAAAATGATAGGCACCAGAACTAAAAGTAACATTGATCAACTTTTTATAAATTGGAATTTGACTTGCAATTAACAAATATTGTTTTGATACTCCAGAATGTACAGGATAGTATGAGAGAAATTTGGATAAAGGAAAAAGGGAGACCCCCTGTTTCAATATGATAGTGCTTTCTTATTTGAATAAAGCCAAGGCCTTTCAGCTGCTGAAGCTAAAGATTTCTGAAGGGAAACTGTTTTCATTTCATTTTTTTAAAGGAATCTATACTCTCTCTCTCTGCTAGTTTAGAAGCCATTTTTTGGGTTCACCCGGCAGAGCAAAGTTTTTTCTTTAAGATACTTTTCTAATGGGCCGATTGACTCATAAATAAAGCAACTTTTTTGCGGAGGATAATCAGCATGTAAATAAGGGGGTATCTTTATACCCTGCTCTCTTCCCCTATCTTTTTAATCTCTTACCTCTGTGAAATAGAATTTGCCAGGTTTATTATCACTGCAAGATCTTTGTTTCCTTTCTTTCAAATCTCCTATTATCTATCACTATACAGGATCTTTGCTTCCGTCATAAAGATCATTTCGTCCTGCTTTTCGTAGTTTTTCAACATTCAACAAGCCAGGCAAGAGAAAAAGAGGAAGGCCTAAAAGAAGGTTTATGGATGTGGTGAGAGAGGACATGCAGGTGATGGGTGTAACAGAACAAGATATAGAGGATAGAAAGATATGGAAGAAGATAATCCGCGGTGGCAACCCCTAACTGGAGCAGCTGAAAGAGGAAGAACAACAACAAGCACAGATGTACTGTAAATAGCATTGACTACTTGTAGGGGGAGCTGCACAACATTGAGATTAAATCATAGAGTAATTCTAGTGACCCGAGTTTAGTTCATCATCGGTATGGAGTTTTTTACACCCTCTTCACACTCATATTGTCCATACACGTCGCTTTAAATAAAAGTAGGACGGTGGTGCTTAATAATGTGGAAGGACTTGCTTCTCTAGATCAGGAAAAACCAATTGAGTTATTTGGGCATGAAGGAATGATACAAATGTAAGGTGTACCAGGTGATTTCCACTGTAAAGTGATACAGGGAGTGAGCATACTAAGGACATGCTTGAAGGTCCAAATGGTAATGCAGTCTTTATTGAGATGCCTCTCTATGAGCACTTAGGGGTCCAATGAGTATTTTGTTTAAAGTTTCTTTACTAAGCCTGCTGTATAAAGTTTGAATGTTTGTGTCCCTTCTCCCCCACCCCAAGTCTTAAAATGAGCATCTCAAGTATAATTGCTGGACTTGGGCCGGCTGTACCTTTTGTTACAAATTCCTCCGCTGGCTTTGTTCTTATTTTGCACACATCTGTTAAAAATTTGAATGTATTTAGTAAGCCCAAAAAAGAGAACCTTATTTTGGGCTAAAAAATTAACTTCTGAAGTATTGGAGTACAATTACAATGTACTTGTTATAGCATGCCATTTCTGCATTTCAGAGGCCTTTATTTTAAAGAATCAATTACCAAATGCATGATTTCATGATGTGGAGTAAATAATGCCAAACTTTTTTTTTTTTTTTTTTTTTTCCTTGAGATTCATTTTTGAACAAGACTCAGTCTGGCCTCTGCTTCTATGAACGTACAGTATTTGACTCCCCTAAACTGTGCTCATTTAAAGGACTAGTTTTAACATGTCACCCTTCACAAGTATTCTGAGTTTTTCACAGCCTTTTGTGATGTTTAGGAGAGGATGCGTAGTTTATTGTGTCAGTACCCTTTTATCAAGTCTTTATGAAAATTATTGGGTGGGCTTTGTGTGATTGGAGTTGTTTATATATTCACACATTCTCAATGTGGGTCAGGCATAAAGCAACAAGTTCTGTAACATAAGCAACTATATCTTACATATGTAAAATACAGAGCATGTTCAATAGCTTAGTTTGCATTAAAGTCATCTTTTGCATATGTTGTATACAATAAAACAAACATCCTTCGTAGCCCAGCATTACATGGGCATACTTTTTCATCCTGGTAACCTAAGACCCCTGTGTGCTCACTTCTGAGGTTAATTTCGCTATTAATGTGAACTGATTTCTTAGGAGAACTTCTCATACTGAAGCACGTAAACTGTCAGTGAATTAAATCACTTACCAAACCCAAAGAGTATCTTTAGTATACAACAGTAATGGCCCTAACTGGCTGTCTCCACTTTCCCAGTGGTGTTCAGAGCTGCCTTTGCAATTTAGCAATTTGTGAAACAGATTGAATAAAATGTGTGCTCATGCATGCAAAACATGTTTACTAGGTAAATGTTTGATTTACACTCGCATGTTACACACCTAGCAGAAGCACTCCTTAAGTTGTCCTTTGACAGATTACATTAACCTAATTTTTATTGTGTATTATAAATAAGAACTACTGTACTTTCATCTGCACATGTTTTGGTTTGCTGCAGGTTTGCTACTTACATTCAACCAAAGTCAAAAATAAGACAGAAAGGGAGTGATATGAGCGCCAGGCAAAAAAAAAAAAAGAAAAGGAAAAATCAATAAATCTATGCATTAATCACGAAGCTGTCAGAGAGAATTATGGAAGCATGAAATGAATGATGTAGACCTGCCTCATTTTATTCAAGTTGTGCTGGTGTTCAGAATAAAGGGTAAACACACAGAGCCTCAAAGAGGGACTAAAAATGTTTTTAAAGTTAATCTTTTGTGATCGTGTGAATTTTACTTATAATAACAAAATGAAAAATAAATTGTTATGAAATGCAATACTTGATCATTTTAACTGCAGAAAGTTAGTTTTAGAAACTTTCATTGACACATCTACTGTATATATTGAAGAAATATTGTTCAAAGAGGGTCATGTGTTTTTTTTTAAAAATTTTAAATACATATTGCAATATTTTTGGTGGTTTAGGGGTTACCCACTGAAAACACATATACATTTCAGTTTTAGATACTGCAGAACAGTGTTTGAGTTGCAAGAAGCCTTCATGGTATAAACTCTAGTAATGGCTCCTTTGCTATGACACAAGATCACTTAAAGGGGCCTTATGCCCTAGTATAATGGATGGAGGTCAGGAGTTAATTACTCCTGGGACAGAAGTAAGAATGCACTTTGGTAGACCACAGAATACAGGTCAGTGTTCCCCCAAACCAATAAGTGGCTCCCTAATCTCCCATGTGGTAAGTTCTCTGTGTATTATAAATAAGAGAAACAAATCTAAAAGTGAAATGAACAAGACCTTGGAAAGCAAAATTTCAGAATCAGGTCCTTAATTCATACAGTATATTGTCTTTCAAAAAAGGCATCTTCATGTTTTCAGAGCAATCACATATAGTAAGAAAAATAAGAAAGTAATGCTTTAAATAATGTGTGCAAATTGACTGGCTCTATTATTTGTCCTGTGATTCTGTATCCTTGTTTTTTATGGTTCTGCTGTTGTATGCATGTGAATTGCCCCATGTGATTAATAAAGTTTACCTAATCTAATAAAAAAATAGTAATATTAAATATATATAGCAGTAAATACATAGAAAGGACAGATTTGGTCAACAGTTGTGGCAGTGTAATAAAACCAAGTATCAGCAAGTGAAGGCTACAAACTAAACATGACCTAGATTTAAAAAGTATAATTTTTGGTCTCCTCTTGCCCCAGTTTATAAGGCAGCTCGCAGAAAGATGGGCTGACTAGAGTTCTGGACAGTTGACTGTGACAAATCTGACATTATTATGCAGAATATAAAACAAAGTACATTTTTAGACATTTTTCCCATGTTAATCTGCATCCATCCCTAATCTGCATCCACCCCTAATCTGGATCCTGAGTTGGTTTGTCATGTGGTGGGTGCGGCAATGTGCTGTATCAGTGCGTGCTCCTAACCTCCCTCTCTCTCTTTTCCATTTCAAATGAACTGAAATATAGTAAACAGTTTTGATTTTCTGACTCTGTGGAATTTCAGATCATTGGTTTTGAAGTTAAAGGGGAACTACTGTACAGTCCTAAGACGAAGGGGCCAGCAAAGAGATTGTTGTACATGCTTTGTACATATGTTGCTCCAGTGTACAGAGCAACAGAGCAGAGTCCCTTTTGGCATTTACGGGATTTGAACCGGCAACCTTCCGATTGCCAGTGCAGATCCCTAGCCTCAGAGCCATCACTCCGCCTTTTTAGACAGTAGTGTGAGGATTTTAAAAAAGTGTTTCAAGATAGCTCAATATGGGATTGAAGTTCCCAAATTGAACTTAAAAGTAAAGCATTTGTGGCTGCTTTGTCAGTTTGAATTGGTCTGGCCATTCTTCACTGAACTCTCTCTCATTAACAAGGTGTTTTTCAAACAGAAGAGGACTTATTTGTTTATCTCACATTTCTCTGGAAACTCTTCGGAATATAGTGAATGATAAAATCAGCAGAGCAGCTGTTTCTGAAAAGTTACCACCATGTCCAGCACCAACAATCATGCCATGGTCAAAATCAATTAGATGATGGTTCTTGCCGATTCTAATGTTCCTTCAATCAACAACTATCCATTGTGATCACAAGTCTGTGTGCTAAATGTACCAAGTTGCAGCCCCATGATTTTTACTTTAGAAGAGTAGGCCATGTATGTTAATAAGCTGTTGGTGTCTAATGAAGTGGCCTATGGGTTTAATAAATCTGTATCATGTAGGCAGAAACAACCTCCATTCCCACACACCATAAATTCTCTTAAACTCACTTCTTTTGAGCACCTCGTTGTTTCTAGGTTTTCGTCCATGGAGAAAAAAGGTTAGCAAGTAAACATTTTGTGTCCTTCTATACTGTAGGAAAAGGAGTTCCCTCAAAGTAACATTCTCAAAACATTTCCAAGTTGGAATGAGAAGAGCAAATTCCACCTTGGTAATGAGGTATGGAAATTGAAACCCATGGTGATGAATCCCCCATCATCAATGGCAGTCTGGACTGGTCTCGTAACAAAGAGGAGCTACAGAAGAAAGGGCAGAATGTTTGTTTGTTTTTTTTTTCCCTTCTGAAACTGTGTTTCTTTGATGTGGGTGACATAGTTATAGAATATGTAAAGGATCTTACTGCTGACATTAAAAGATTGTGTCTCCAAAGAAAAAAAAGAACTGTTATCTTTGCCCTTTCGTACTTAGATCCTATGTTAAGACCAGTCCAGCCTCCACATTCACTCTCTGTGTAGTGACCAGGAGTAGAAGCTCTTTGGTGCAGTAAAAGTCAATAACTAGTTCCTTGGTTTTGCAGATGTTGAGATGCAGACATTTCTGTTTGACCCAAGACACAACGTTTTTTTTTTTCTCTTTTTATCTTTTGCCAAATAAGAAGTTTTCTTTCATTATTGGTCATTATTATTTGTATTTGAGAGAAGGTTTGTTTTTTATCACAATAGTATCTTTACATCCATCTTGCAAACCTTCTTTTTCCTAAGGAGGGTCACAGGGAAGCTGGACTCTATCTCAGCAAGCATAGGGCACAAAGGAAGATCAGCCCCTGGACATGGCACCAGTTCATTGAAGAGTGAATTATGCAGACACACACATAATCTTAGGGCCAATTTAGCATTGCTAATCCACCTAACCTGCATGTTTATCTGCATTAGACAAAAGATTGCAATTTAGAATTCATTCATGTAAGTAATATACAAAATACAATTATATGCAAAATACTTATCAGAATATATCATTCAGTGCTCTTAGACTCATCGTCTGTAATGTTCTTGGCCATTGCATGTTTTGTGTTTCTCAACATCAAACATGCTCGTCCATGCCACCCAATCAGCTTGTGTTTAAGTGATATTAGCTGCAGATCCCCAAAGACATTTCCTCTTTGTCCAGAGCCATCTCAAAGCTTTCTCTGTAGTGTTACAGATAGTCCCTTCACTTCAATGATACCTAGTTAGCCAAGGACTTTGAAAAGGGACTGGCCCACAAAAAATACCAGATCCAGCCTTGTTTGGCATATATATATGTTGCTTTCCAGCCCTGTGTTTGTCAGTTTTTCAACAGCCCTTTGTACCTGGTCATTTTCCTCTTATTGGCCTCCACAAGTTGATCCACTCATAGCACTCAGTCAGGCTCCTAAACCTGAGCAGTTGCTAACATTCTTGCTGTAGCTTAGATGCTGTCTGGCCCTGATGAACAAGATTTTCTGACTTGTGGGCCGTACTTGTGTGCAGACATTAATTTCTCTCCTGATTTCTTTCCCAATAACCTAATTACGGCTCCAGTGGTATCAGCCCCCTCCCAGACCTTTCATACAGCTGCTCAGGATGTTCTTCTCTTGGTACATCACTGAAAATCCAGCAACTTTACTTTTCCCCACTTGTGCAAATTAAAATTTATTTTTTTTATTTTTTTTTACCATTTTTTACTCTTTTTTTTATTATTATTGTTATTCATCAGGTATATTGAAACAGTATGTCAGTGCATACAGCAAAACTATAAGGTTTCTTTCTCAGTTTCATGGAGTTGTGTAATTATACAGTATAAAATACATGTATATACAGTGTGTGTATATGTATGTATGTTTGTGTGTGTGTAAATATACACGTAACAGTTCATCAGAACTTTGATTCCTACTGTCTTTTAATTTGTTGACTACATAAAATAAAAATTGTGTAATTTAAAAGTTAAACACTCCATGGAAATTGAAATGCACACACAAAATGCATTGTATTGAAATGAGTTTGGCCATTTTCTACTGTACATGCATTTTAATGCAATTCAAGTCCTCCTATGTATGGCTGGACCTAACATTGGTTTGGTCACCAGGCTAACCTGTGTATCTTTAGGAATGTGGCCAAAAAACTGCATTTCTTAATACATTGGTAAGTCTTGCATTCTAATTAAAAAATATTTTGCACTATGTATACTGTATTGTTTGACAGCTCCTTAAAGTTGTGCTGTATGTGAGTATGAGTAATTTTTTTAAGCACACTGTTATAGAAAGTAAATTATTTTAAAAATGTGTATTGAATTTAACTTGTCTACTCATACATATATCCATTGCTTTAGTTTTTTTCAGCTCAATGCAAATGTATTTATGGCACTATGAGAATATTAAAACAACTGTTATTTTGTTTTCTGAAAGCTAGTTGCCAACAGAGATGAGTTTACTTCTTTCATGCAAAACAACATGTATTTGGGATGCTTTTTTTAGATATTGACAATTAAACATGCTAGTTCAGATTTTGCTATGATACATTCATACTAATATATGTTTTGTACTATATATATGGAAATCACTATTCACTGACAAAAGACAAAAAATATCTATGCTGTACACTGCGGAATTTATTAATGCCTGCGATAGGAAAAAGAAAAGAATAAAACTGATTTCTAACAAATATAACAAAATTTGTTCTGTTTAAAGTTGCTCGTATAAATTCCTCTCACGTGCTTCATTTCCCCTTTTTCATTCTGTGATGTACATTTATTCTTTAACTTTTAAGAAACTGGAAAAAATGAAAGGCAGATTTCCATTTTGCCATCTACTGACACCATGTTCACATTCCTGGATTTACATGGCTAATCTTACTTGGCTTTGGAATGGAAGTTGGAGGTAGTTTTATGGATTAGTAAGTCAGATCCTAAAGACAGCTTTCAAGATTATTTAATCAAACCAAATTAGTTGAACTTGTATTAAAGAATGAAAAGGTAAAAGGATGGCTTCACTCCCCATGTACAGTCACCACTGTTTTTGGAAAATATTTGTATACATTTCAGAATTAAATATTGACTTTTCATACCACTGTTTGTTTCTTTGACCTTGTTGATTTTAGTAGCAGATTTTTTTTTTCCAGCTGAAAAATAATGAGCCTTTTTGTGGTTTTCTGCAATACATAGAATTCACAATGGAATGTAAAAGAGTTGGCCTTATCTATTTAATTAGTGCCTGATTATGTGTTATTTTTCACTGGGGTCTTTTTAAAATAGTGAAAGAAAACAATCTAGAAACTGATATGTGGATAAAATGCAAGGGCTGTGATGTGCCTATCTCTCAGCTGAAGCAGGTCTCCTTTCTGGGGAATCCTAATGTTCATTTCTCTGAATTTTTAGAATGTTTAGAGAAAGGAGTTGGTGGTTTGACTTCAAGCATTGAAATGGCAGGTTAGGTTGCTCTTGAAGTTTACCAAGACTGTAAGAATACACCATATTTGTTATGCTCCTTTTTTCAGTGTTTCTGTAGGCAATTTTCACAGGTATTCAAGAACATTTAGCAATACATTTAGCAACTGACAAATACACTTTTGTATCTGTATTCTTTTTGATCACAAAAAAATAATTGAAATTTGAACCTCATTCTACAGAACTATCTATAATGAAGCATTTTTACTTTCTCGTATACAAAGTATAGGGAAAGTATTGGAATGGTCCAAAAATGTGATTTTGAGATTTTGATAAATCTCAACTTTTTAGACCTGGGAATCCGAAAGTACCATTTTTGGAATTATGTCTGTGTGTCTGTCTGTGTGTATGTAAACACAGTAACTTGAGTACGCTTTTACTTAGGTCAACCAAATCTTACATACAAGTATTAGGTACAAAACATAGATTTCTTTCAACTTTTGAACTATGTCCGCTAACCAGAAGTGGTACTTTACCTGAAACATTTCCCCAAAAATTTGAAAAATTTTATAATTTCATATCATATTATGGTAAAGCACCACATTCTAAACATTTTTTGTCTGTTTGCACTCTTTCGAAAAACAACCAATTTTTGAAATAATTGCAATTTACCATTTGATGTTCAAATGGAAATACATTCACATTTGAGAATGCTTTTGCTTTATGTAAACAAAATTTTGTGTACAAGTATTACATTACACACATTACACACAAGTCTTTTGCAACTTTTGACCCACTTCCTGAAAGTGGTAATTTACCTGAATTGTTCGCAAAAATAAAATCATCATGGCAAATTTTTTATTCATGCAGCTGCAGAGTCCAATTTATTCAACATCACTTTTATAATAATCAATATATTAATTTGATTTGTTGTTGATGGTTCTTTAATGTACATAATATAAAAATCATTGTCTTGCGGTTTACTCCACAAATATCCATCCCCATATCTGAGTATACGAGAAAGTCTAGTGGAGACCACTGCTGATTTTTGTATTAGACTTTCCTTTAAAATACATGACATGCATTAATACCAATGTTTTGAGAGAATGCAGTTCATAAAATGTGTAGATGCATCGAAAACCACTTTTTTTTAACAATAAACCACTCTAGCAAAGATAGTCAGTATGTGAGTCTGGTCTTAGACTTCCTGTATTATTTTCTCCTAGCCAAAGTGGGTTAAAAGCTTCAAGGGTGTGTCAATTATTTTTTTTGAAATTAAAGAAAAATAATTTTATATAAAACCTTTCACTCTTAATAGTGTCTCAAGGTAAAATTGTTACCATTGTTTTGCATATTTTTACAATTGGAACACAAGTAGCTTAATGTATCTGTCACACACTACACAATTCTCAAACTTTTAGTCTGGGGGCCACACAGCCTACATTTGAAACATTTTATTGCAAGATGCCAGACATCCATTTTAGCCAAACATAGAGAAGTGAACTTTTTTGCTGTGACGAAATGCATTTGAGAATACTATCAATCTGGAGCTTTGCAAGTTTTTAAAATTAATATGGAAATATTCCATTTTCAGAAATAAATATTAAAAGATACAAAACTTTTTTCTGAAATATTATATTTTAGACTTTGTGTACAAGCACAACATATATAATTGTATAATTATTCACAAAACACTAAATATCCACATAAAGTTTGAATACAGGTAGTGAACGTAAAACATATAATTAAGAATAAAAGATTAAAGAGGGAATACTTAAAACACTGTGCAGCAATAAGGTGAAAGATAAGCAATAGGTACAAAAAAGGGTAAAACAGCTTTGGAACCTCACAGAAAGGAATGTCAAAAAGATGGTGGCGAGCAGTTCTACAATAATATCAGGAAAAAACAGCTCCTGAGGTGCAGTTGAGACAATATATATATATATATATATATATATATATATATATATATATATATATATATATGTATATATATGTATATATAATATTATATTATTTATTTATTTATTTATTTTACAATATAAAATTCTCTGCACTAAGACACTGTTCTGGAAAAATGAAACATGCAGCACAGTGAACACAAATTCACAATCTCTTCAGTTTTTTTAATTGTTACTTAATTGCTAATAACTGGCACATTCAGTAATTTTAAGTACATCAGAAGTCTGTTACAGTCAGTTCAAGTTTAAATATACGTATGTATAGTGCATTGCAAAACATTGTAGTTTACTGTGTATGTATTTCACTATATAGTGTATGTGTATCTGGCCTCTACTTCCTCCTCCACTAAGCTTTCTGCAAAACTCTACCAATCATGTCTCGCTGCTGAAAGAATTTATTCCCATCCTCTGAATAGTGCTGGCAAAGCATTTTTTAAATATCAAAAATTGCCCAAAACCCTAATTACCAGCACACACAATTTAAATTTGTTCATAGACTGTACCCTGGGGGAGATGTCATCTAATGGGGCAAGAACTTCATCTCCTGTGTCACCTTTGTCCTCTTAAATCCCTGGTGTTTTCCCCCACATGTTCTGGAAATGTCCTCCAGTTGTAGCTGTCTGGCTATGCGTGACTGAATCCCTCTCCATGATTCCTTCTCTCCCACTCCTTTGTCCCATCCATTTTTTTCTCCTCCAAGACCTTTCTTTCCTTCCCTCACTTTCATTTCCCTCCCCCAGTGGTGGCTTTTAAGAACTTGCAACCATTGTAGCTAAGTTGCTTTTAGCCTCTCACTGGGACTCTCCTGCCCCTGTCTCTCCTACAGTCTTCATTTTATAATCTTGCCCTCCTTTAACCCCATCTCGGATCTACAACTATTCCACCTGGACTCTCCTCAGCTGGCTCCATGGTTTTCAGCTAATAAAAAGCTAGCTGGGGCTGCTCCTTTCCTTTTTTCCTTATTTTGCCATGAGTTCCCATGTGAGTTATGTGTGAGTTTAGTCAAGTTTATCCTGATATTTTTATTTCTCTTCCCTACTGTTGGGGTGGAGTAGTGGCTCTGAGGCTTGGGATCTGTGACAGCAATTGGAAGTTTGCCGGTTCAGATCCCTTAAATGCCAGAAGTGATTCCACTCAGTTGGGCCCTTAACCTTCAATTGCACTGTCCTGGGTATGATGTTAACCTCTAGCCCTGCAAGCAGGTCCTCCAACGTGGTGCAACTTGGTGGTTAGTGACAGCACTGGCATTCCAGCTACTGGAAAAAATTCACACGTACAAACTAGTGTGGTGTTGGCATGTTGCCCATTGCACTGCTGTGCTCGGGTCCTGAGGTGGTTCATCATGTGGTGGGTGCGGCAACACAGTGTATCTGTGCATGCTCCCAACCTCTTATTGTGTCTCAGGTGTGGGTGTCGGTTGGTATTTTTGTTTCTGTTCTCATTGCCCAAAAACCAGTTATTCTTGGTTTCCTTTTAGTGAACTTTTTTATGTTTATCATTTAAAACTTGATCACAAAAATATAATGTATGTGTTTCAGTATACACTGTATGTACTGTTAAGAATGAATAAAGCCCTAAATGGCATGTCACAATGCTTGGCTAAAGCTGCCAACAGTGAAATGTCACACTGTCATGTTGGATGACTGGAAGATGCTGACTGGCTAAAAGTATATGTGGTGGTTTGCACTGGAAGGTAGGTGGCATTTACTGCATTCAGTATGGCATGGAACTCTAAACTGGCCGTCTTTTATACACCAATAGTTATAAAAACTAGACTTGTAATGGTATTATTATTTATTTGTTTTATATTTGGTCTTGAAGAACTCCTGTGTGTCTATGCTTTTGTTTTTTGTTTGTTTGTTCATGCTGAATACCTCTTTATTTTAAAATTATACTTAGCAGCTAGTACAATCTGGACCTAAGTAGATTTTTTTGTGTTGCATTGTTACTAGCAAGAGAAATAAAGTACATTTTTCAGGGGCAATTTCATGGTGTAGAATTTAGCTAATGGCTGTTTTGCCAATACGTTTTCCCCATTTAGCACCTACAAATGCTGCATTGTTTCCTGTTTGAAAAATTTCTTTAGTAGTGTTGTTTGTGCTGCCTGTGTGCCATCATCCATTCTTAGTAGTGATTGAATAATTACCATATGAAATAATTTAGATGCTGCTAAACTACATTTAAAGTTCTGGCGTTACAAAGGGCTTATTGGCAATAAAACAATTGTGAAAGGTAACCTTATGTACTGTAATTTTGGAGTTTGGGAGCATGCTTTTGTAAAAAACAATAAATACATAAGTAAAGTTACTAAAGGTACTGTTTTTTCCTGGCTTGAGATGCATTTTTAAAATAATCTTGTCAGTCAGTTGTGAAATCAAAATATACATCTATTTTATGTTAAGAATGCTTTTAAAAGAAACAGAAATTACAGTTCATATTGCCACAAATATAAAATGTTTGTCTTGTTTGGAATATACATTTTCTGTGCAATGTCTGAGGAAACATAACTGTGTATAGTAGGAAGGTAATTGTTTTCTTTTTAGTTAAATTTTTGAAAGGTTGAATTAAGAGAAGAACAATCACTTTATAACAGTTAAAAAGTTAATAAGCCTGTTTTTTATAGGCACTGTCCTTTGAGTTTTTTGCTTCATTTAATCTTACATTAAATTTTTACACTATTTTTTTGTTTTTAGTATCTATTTACTGCCTATATGTTGCAGTGATTTGAAGTATAAAGGAATGCTATTAAAATAGATACTGACAATAACCATAGACTGATTATTAAGATATGTACTAATATGGTGACCCTTCAAGAATCTTGCACTTGTTTTCATTAGTTAAGGACACTTTTTTTTTCTCAAATAAGTACTAAACCCTTGTGATAGGCTGCCCGGACACAGACAGACGGACACCGTATTAAAGTCCACCACACGTTTATTAGCCATAATATTTACAGTAATAGTGCACAAACCCAGTGCCAAAGCACCAATCACCCCTTCAAGTCCTGGCCACAACACAATGCCTTTCTCTCTCTGGTCCGCCTCCACTCCTCTTCAACACGCTTCGTCTTCTTCCTCCCGACTCTCGCCCTGACTGGAGGGAGGCGGCCCCTTTTATATGCCCCGGATGGGCTCCAGGTGCATCCTCAGGGTCTCCGTAGCCATACCCCTGTGTGGCGGAAGCTCCCATGGTGAAGCCGGAAGTCCACTGGGTGTCCTCAAGTCTCTTCCCCCCAGCACTTCCCAGTGTGGCGGAAGTACTGAGGGCCAACGCTCCCAAGGCATCTGGGTGCCCCCTGGCGGTGACCACGGGCCCCTACAGGATTGAGCTTCCAAGCTCCGTACCCGTGGTCCCCAAAGCCACCAGGGAGGACACCCCCTCGTGTCCTGGAGGAGGCACAAGCCCTCCTCCACTCCTCCTGGGCGTCCCGGCCGGGCATGGACGCCCGCCGGGCACCACACCCTATACAAATGTGTTTTAAAGTTTGCAGCTAATTATAATATATGCAACACTATAGTTGCCACAGCTTAAAATGTTGGACTAGATGCAACTACCAGGGGGCTGTAGATTTTTATTGCATATAGTCTATCAGTAAGAAGCCAATTCCTAACATTTATTGAATTTCTAGTGCAATAAATATTTCTACAGAATCTATAAACAGTTTTAAGAAATTTTCAAAAATATCCATTACTATTACATTTCCTGATACACAAATATATATTTCTAAACAGCTATACTTTTTTATTTTTAAGAAAGTTATAGCACATGGGTAAATAAGTATTGGTATAAACAATAAAAAATTGGTTACAAAATAACATGACATTATATAGTTGAAAATAACAAAACCGGAAAACTTATAATACAGTCATATACAGATGTCCTAGTCTACAGATAACATGTATCATTCTCCTGCTTTTTTTGTGCTCGGCCTTGTTTTGCAGTACATCCCACAGATGATCAATTGGTTTATGAAATGGAGATTTTAACACTTTGTCATGTTTTTCAAACCATTCCTGAAAGATTTTTGCAGAGGGGCAGGTCACATTGTCCTGCTGAAAGAGGTTGATGCCATAAGGGAATGCTCTTCCCATGGTGGGGGGAGGAGGGTGGGGTGCAAGGTCTGCTGCAATCTTTAGTTAGGAGTTATGTGTCAAAGTGATATCCATATGAATGTCAGGACCTAAAGTTTCCCAGCAGAACATTGCCCAGAGGATCACACTACTTCTGCCGGCTTGCCTTCTTCCCATAGTGCATTCTGCTGCCATCTCTTCCCCAGGTAAATGATACACATGCACATGATCTAAAAGGCTGTTTTCCATTGCTCCATGATCCAGGTTTGACACTCGCATGCCCATTATAGGTGTGTTCAGCATTGAACAGGAGTCAACATGGACACTCTGACCGTTATACACCTATGCATCCCCCCATAAGCAGCAAGCTGCAATGCACTGTGTGTTCTGACACCTTTCTCACATGGGCAGCAATAAGTTTTACTGCAATTTCTGCTACAGTAGCTCTTCTGTGGGGCTGAACCAAATATGGCTGCTTTTGCTCCCCGCACGTATAAATCAGTGAGTCTTGGGTGCCCATGACCCTGTCACTGGTTCACTGGTTGTCCTACCTTGGACCATTTTAGGTAGGTAATAATCTCTGCATACAGGCAACACCCCACAAGACATGCAATTTTAGAGATGCTCTGACAGTCATCTAGCCATCACAGTTTGGCCCTTGTCAAAGTCATTCAGATCCTTCTGTTTGCCCATTTTTCTTGCTTCCAACACATTGCTTCAAGAACTGACTCATCACTTGCTGCCTAATATATCCCACCACTTGACAGGTGCCACTGTAATGAGAAAATCAATGTTCTTCACTTCACATGTCAGTGGTTTTAATGTTGTGGCTGATCAGAGTAAGTCCTTTTATTTGAATCTCCACAGTTGTTGAGGAATTCAGCCACTGCAGAAGAATATTGTGTTTATCATAAATTGGTCTGTGACTAACTAAAGGTTGCTGGGTAACAATGAAGTCATGGGGGAGAACTGTAGCTTTTTAATTAGCATTTTGGTGAGCAATGATTGTCAATTTGGGCATCAAATTACTTTGATGGCACATATAATACCAAACTGACATATGTTCAACATGAAATGTTCAACAGGATATTTAACTTGCTTGCATATTTTTTTTTTGTTTGTTGGCTGCCTCATGTCTTATGTGTAGTGTGCTGTAGTACTACTGACAAAGGTTGGTGGCTGTCTTTATTTGATTAGTTGCTGATTTGTTGCCTCATTCAGTGATCAATCAGGTTTTATCCTTGAATAAATCAAGCAATTAGTGTAATGGCCTAGCTCTAATTACACTAACTTCTTTGCAGCAAATGCAAGCAGAATGTTTTTACCTAAAGCTATGTCTTAAGCTGCTCATCTTCAGAATAAACAGAGTAACAGTTTTATAATAGTAGTGAGCCCAATAATGGCAGCATTTTAATGCCTTTTCTTGTCACAGATCATTTGCATTAATGAGGCGATTACAAAATGTCCTTTGAAAAGCGTATTGTATTTTAAATATTGTTCAGATTTTTAATTTCTCTTACCCATTTAAAGTATAGTCTTAGTATTTCAGCATTTTTAGCATTGATTTGAAAGGCCAGTTTTCTCCTGTTTTATTCACTATCCATTTATATTTTCTAATCATGCTTGGACTTTGAAAAGCACAAACTGTTTTGCCATTGTATGTTTGTTTTTTTTTTGTTTATTTATTTGTAGTGTTGAATTTGTTGCAAGGGTGTTTTTAGAATTGAAGAATGCAGTTGGAGTTTGTTACCAAGACTCTTGAAATTTCATGTTCATAAATCCTTTAAAAAACATCTTAATGAAAGATTCAAATTTGCATGGGCTTTAAAGTACAGATTGTATGGGTTTACACATGCAAGTTCATGCAAAGTTTCTTTTTCCTACGCTTCCATGCAGATTTCTATGAAGATCCATAATTGATATGAGTAAGAAAAAAATTAATGGTAATTTTTTTTTTTTTTTTTGATGACATGAAACTTTTTTTTGATGGGTGAAAAAAATATGAGAGTAAAGCAAAAAATAAAGGCAATCTGAAACTTTTACAAAAGATAGAAGCCGATACAATACAACATGTTCACTATGGCTTGTGGGTAGTTCAAACATGCACAGTGCAATGCTCTGCCGTTAGTGTAGTTGAAGCCTGCTTGCTGGCACAAATAAACATCAAACATATTAACCATTATTCACCATAAGCAGGAATGTGACAGTTTGTCAAATGGTGTGTTAATGTAACACGTTTTTGTATCCCTTCATGATCTTATACGCATCCCTGATGCTGACAACTTTTGATTCTGTGTGTGAAAGTTCAGAAAACATTGTAATACATTTCAGATGTTTGTGTTAGTCTGAATTTCTTTTTAAAATCAACCTAACTTTCATTTAAAATGACTGGTAGATAGAATTGTATACAGTTGACTTGGTGGTGGTGTTTTGCTTTCTTTTTGCAGCAGCTACAGTAGAGGGCTGTACAATAAAGGAATACAATGACAGCAGTTACAAGATGTTGCAAAGTGCAAGACTTAGGAGAAGTAAAAAGTATAATATTAGATTAAATTAGAATGACAAAGTTGTATTTTAGTATGACAGTCACACCTATTAAATTTACTTATTTTAATGATTATTTTGTGTTTTAAGACATTAAATTGTTTAATTTCAGGACATTTTTCCATTTGCTCTAATTATTTCCAATATTAACGATATTTATGCAAAAGTGCTTAAGCTATGAGGTATTTATCTATAGACTGGAAATTAGAAAACTTGGTGTATAAACCTTTAATTATATGCCAGTTAGTTTAAATTGTGTTATATGGAAAATGTGAATGGTCAGTGTCAGTTTTATCAAGTGTGAAAAGCATGCCCCAAGACACAGACACAGACACCAGAATGTCCAAAATGCACACATTTATTAAACACAATCCCAAAATGCCAACAGTCTCAGTCTCTTTTATTTCTCTTTTCTCAATGACCTCCTTTCCCCTCCTCACAAGCTTCGTCTCCTTCCTCCCAACTCTGGCTCCCTTTCTGGAGGGATGCGGCCCCTTTTATAATGACCCAGATGGGCTCCAGGTGCTCGTTCTGACTTCACTTCCCGGTGTGGCGGAAGTGTCAGGAGGGCAACCGGAAGCACTTCGGGTGTCCTTGGAATTTCTTCCGGCAGCACTTCTGGTGTGGTGGAAGTGCTGCTATTCAGGGTTCCAACCATGTCCGGGCGCCCCCTGGCGGTGACTCCGTCTTCGCAGAGGGTTGAGCTTTGCAGCTCCGTGACCCCCCATGTATTCTAGGGAGGCCGCCCACCTGCGCTCCAGGGAGAATATTGTCCCATTTCCGGTCCCCTGCTTCTTCCTGCGTCCCGGCGGGGACATGTCCCTGGGAATCTATGACACAAGGTAAATGCAGAGTTTTACTATACTAGTGCATAGAATATTATTTATCTTAGTTTTGCAATTAATTTACCTAATGTTTTGTCTTGGTAAAGTAATATATATTGCTCTACTTTCCCCTATTATTAATGTGTAGCCTTAGAATGCCTAATCTCACAGACTTACCACTGTTTATAAGGTACTATTGTATATAACTTATCCCTACCTTCCCTTCTATATCTATAACCTCAGGCAATTAGATGTAGTAAAAAGACAAGCAGAAGTTAAGTTACACATAAAATAATGTATTATTGATAATATTCAGAAATAATAACAAAATGCAAAGTATATTTGAATATTGGCAACCATACAACCTGATTAAATGATGATATGTAGTTCAGGTGGCACACAGACTTGTACGTACTTAAATGTCTCTAGTTAAGGCATCATTGGTGCTCAGCTTTCAACCACATGTCTGTTCAAAATGGCTGCTGAGCTGTGCTCTTCATTGTGTTGTCTTCATCACAGGTTAGCAAGTGAGATGCTTCTTTCAGATGTTGGTTAGTAAGAGAGAGTGTGTGAGGTTAAACAAACAAATATATAGATTTTCTGTCAAACCCCTACAGCCACTAGGGCGTCGTAGTACTTAAAGGATTTTGAACCAAGCCAATTCCAAACAGCCATACTTCAGACCAATGGGGGAATATAACATCTTAACACCTGCCCCCAAACCATATGTTAAAGTACACCTTAACCTATTTGCGGGGGTAGAAATGACATTAGCAAAGAAACACTCGGCAAACTGGTTTAAAACACATCCCCCAAATCCTGTTGTAAATTCAAACAGACCTATTCCTAAGGGGGGAGGGGAGGAGGGGGGTGTAAACACTAAATTACATTGCTTTGCCTAAATAACAAATAAAGACATACAAAATATTCATCAAGTTATATGTAAAATCTCACATCACAACACCTAACATACCTTATGAAAAGCTAGTGGAAGACTGAAAAAAGCAGGACTTCAGGACACGGTGTACAGATCAGTGCAAAGAAGGCTTAAAGCAGTGGATTGCAGTGAAAGGAATTTCTTCTAAATTATGTTAATTTATGAAGGGGCCCTAAGGGATTACTGCTGACGCTTCTGTTCTTTTTAGTTGTGGTAAATTATATGGATAAAGAAACTAGCAAGCCAGTAAAGTTTGCCAGTGACACTAAACTAAGTAGATTCAAATATTCTAGAGTCAAGACGGAATGACATCCTGAAATTAAATTAATTAGATCAGCTGACTCCATTTATCCATCCATCCATTTTCCAACCCGCCGAATCCGAACACAGGGTCACGGGGGTCTGCTGGAGCCAATCCCAGCCAACACAGGGCACAAGGCAGGAAACAATCCTGGGCAGGGTGCCAACCCACCGCAGGACTCCATTTATTCTTTTAAAAAACAACTTAAAACTCATCTATTTAGGAAGGCTTTTAACTTAACTTAACATTCTGCCCTTTCTTTCAGTTTACCTCTCTGTCCAGGTGCACAGGATAATTTGTGTGTCTGTTATATCACAAATTAGGTTATTTGTTAGGCTTTTTTCTTTTAGTATTGAATTTAGTAGTTTACTCTGGTTTATTGTTCTTCATTCTATTTAATGCTTTGTTATCTGTTTCATTGTTCTATTCAGGTAAACATATCCAATGTTACATACAGTATACCCTGCTGTTTTTTTGTTTTGTTTTTTTCTTCTAAGACTCTGTAATAAAATGTATTATTATTAAGACAAACAAATTTAGGCTTAAACAGGTATATGGCAAATTAAGATTAATTTAAATTAATATAAATATTTGCATATAAGAGGCAAAGATATATAATTAAACATGGGGGAAGATGAAATTTAAATGTAGAAAAAAAATTAAGAAGACTATTTGGATGTTGAGTTACATCGCACATCATCTTGAATGAAAGTCTAAGGAGGTCATTTTTAAGCAGTGGAGTGAACCTTTAAGGACTTCTCTGGAATATATTTGAGCAGTTTATTCTCCACATCAGAAAAGACACACAACAGTGCTAGAGAAATAGCTAGAAAAGGTAGAAAGAAGTGCTGCTAGACTTAATCCTATGAGAAGGGATTGCAGGAGTTGAATTCTTGTACGCAAAGGTAGATGATATGACAGAAATGTCTAAAGGAAATGAAGAGAGTTGTTATGAAGGTGGATGTCAGCTATTAATTTAAAATGAGCTTTTCAATCGAAACATGGTGACATGGATGAAAGTGGTTAAGGGTATATTTCACATATAATATTATTTCTTCATCACACTGAGAGCCATCTATATATCGAATAAGCTACTAAACAGTAGTGTTTTGGAGGCTGTCACATCTCAATGACATTGTGAAATATGGATTGGGCTAAACATATTCTTGTGAACATTTTTCTTAGAATTTAATTTAAAACAAGCATTAAGAATCAAATAATGTAAATTCGAGTCTTAAGTAACAAAAAGTGCAAA
Organism: Erpetoichthys calabaricus; assembly: GCF_900747795.2. Classification (NCBI taxonomy): domain Eukaryota; kingdom Metazoa; phylum Chordata; class Cladistia; order Polypteriformes; family Polypteridae; genus Erpetoichthys; species Erpetoichthys calabaricus. Next base: position 201,429,726 of record NC_041397.2, read on the forward strand.
AATGGGTTGACATTGCATTTGATTTATACATGTTTTTAATAATTTGTTATATTTTGAATGTTATTGGCACTGTATTAGCTTGTCATATACTTATCCTTATCCGGAGTCCTGAAAATCTTTACATAACTTGTTCCCAGTGTTGTAGTAAATTCTGTGAACAAGTAGCTTTTACATGGCTATAAATGACATTGGTATTAGAAGTTAGAGACGTTGCTTTATTGTTTAACATGGATAGGCAATCATGGTGAGTAAATTGGTTGTGACAGTGCTGGTCAAAGCCGATATGGAGCCCTAGGCGGACCTCCTTGGTGTCTGGAATGCCTTGAGTTACCAAAACAGGGCCTCTTGGTGTGAAAAGCACAGATTGGGGGTGGTTGGGTGTAAAGGTTCAGAGCACATGCCACTTGAGTTAAATAAATGACACCCCTGGAAAGTCCATAGCGTTCAATCAGTATTATTAGACTTCAAAGACTAAAGGGTTGTGGTGCCCCCTTGGTGTCTGGTGCATTGAGTTACCAAAATGGCACCTCTCTGTGTCCATAGCATGGGGAATCCAGAGCATGTGCCTTCTGAGATGCATAAATAGTGCCCCTCTGTTGAAAGTGCCCTAGACCAGGCATGTCAAACACGCGGCCCGCAACAGAAATCTGTGCAGCCCGCATGACAGATCCTATAGTAGCACTGAACTTGTACAAAATGATTACTATTGTTTGTGACTGAATCATTCTGCATCTTCGGTGTTACTTATTGACTTCTCTTACTTCTGCCTTCTGACAAAAGCGCATTTTCCCATGGCATTACGGTACCGGAAACGTCATCTGCTAGTATAGCCACGAGCCTTGACCAAAATTAATGAGCCGCAGCGTCACAACTGAAGTGCTAGGCTGCAGCAGGGACGGCCTTAGGCATGTGCAAACTGTGCACCTGCACAGTGCCGCCAAATCCCAGGGGCCGCCACGCCAATATATATTGAATGTAACACAGAAAGAGAAAATAACGACACAGCTGACAGCAATGTGGCCGAAAAACATTCTGTTTCTTGTTAATTAGTACGCTGTATTTACAAATGTTGCTAGAGTCGGAGCAGTAAGCTATATGTAGTATTATAACATTCTGCCGTAATGAGAATATCATGGGCCGCCACTTGGTTTTCAAGTTACGGACACGTGTATATAGAAGTGTGTCATGAGCACGAGGCGGCTATGCAGTGTCCACAACGGATGTGGCCATCCGCCGTGCATAAGATACCGTATTGACATTGCCAGGCGAAGGGGCCACCGATTCTTTCTCTGCCCAGGGCCGCCACGAGCTTACAGCCGCCCCTTGCAGGCTACACTACTGACAGGGCTGCTGAGACTGGCCACTGGGCAGAACTGACCATCACAAGTAGTAATAGCCCGCATATTTTCACGTTTTTTTGCTCTAGTTTCATGTAATTTTGCGCTAGTATTGTAACAAACAGTTAGTGCAGACTACAGCTGAAGATCTGAAGTGGACGCGAGAAGTTGGTGAGTTGTTTATTAACATATTTTTGTGATTTTGAGTTTGTAAAATTAGTGTAGGTCAGGTGGCTTTTTGCATATCGGCTTATTTTACAATATAAACTTTGAAGTAAACTTAGTAAAGTAAAATGTGATTTTTGGAGGATTTGTTTTCCAACTTGAATTACTGAGCAATGAATTCAGTGAGCATTTTCGTAATTTCAGTTCACACAAACATGCAGGGCGTTGCGCTGTTCTCTTACAACGTTGAGAATGCGCCTGAGAATATCCAAATTGAATTGATTGAAGTGCAGTCAGATTCTATTCTGAAGGCAAAATACAACGAAGTTGGTGTGCCAGGCTTGTATGCTTACCTGCCACCCTCGTATGTGCAGATCCGTAAGTTGGCATCGAGAGTACTGTCAATGTTCGGAAGAACTTACCTTTGTGAGCAATTGTTTTTGTTAATGAAAGCTACCAAAACCCCACATCGCTCAAGACTTACCGTTGAGCACCTTTCATCCCTCATAAAAGTTGCAGCTGCACAAGATTTCAAGCCTGATATTGACGAACTGGTTACTAACAAGAGATGCCAGGTGTCGGGACAAAAGAAATAAATCTCACACTGTAAGGCTCCTATATACGCAATGAATATAATATAATGAATATCAATCATCAAGACACTATATAAAAGCGGTCGGGATTGTCCTTCCGTCCCGTGAGTGCAAAGCGTAGGGGAGATGGTGCTTGCTTATTCTCATCTATAGCTTATTTAGTGAATGAAACTCCGTCTTTAGCGGTACAGATTCGGACTGACATTGTAGGCTACGACATGTTTTAAGTAATTGGTCAAGGTTTCAGCCATTTACAATGATGCCGTCAGGAATCTCTTATACAAATGAGCTTCAGTATCTCACTGAAATGTCAAAGTCTCAAACTTATGGTACCATTTCTGAGCTAATGGCAGCGGGAGAGTTGTTCCTCTATGAGTTTCAAGTATATTATTATGGAGTCCTACACTCCAAGTTTGGACAGGCACTCCAGGGGATAAAAAACTTAGGTTTTCGGGAGATGTTATGAATGGGCACTTTGATGTTCTCATTCCCTACACTTACATGCCTGATGTACACATGGAGCGCACACAAATTGAGGATAAAAGTCGGTCGCCTTAAAAGGAGGGTGAGCCTAGTAATATAAAAAGGACCTAGCTAAGAGGTTAAGACTCTAATTCTACACTGTTGTATAGAGACTGCATGGAAATAAATTGCTTTTCTTTAAACTTTAAGTGTTACATTTTTTAAAGTTTTCAGTATTGGAAAGAAAGCTACAGTAACTTTGTATAATAGTATTTGTTACAGTACGGCCCGCTGACGCACGTATCGCAGTCGAAGCGGCCCACCAATGGTAGTGAGTTTGACATGCCTGCCCTAGACGGCCTTCAATGGCGCTTTATGGATTGACCGGCTCTGGGCTGTTATTTTGCTAATACACTTAATGAAACTTTTTTGGCAACAACATTATGTACAATATAATATATTTTCAGTCTATCCTCGATCCCATGATGTAAACTTTCATAATTGATTAGTTAAATTTGTCATAGCACATTTGTTTTTAAGACAAGCTTTATTCGCTCTGTACCTCCAGGTAAATAATTAATATATCATGTTCTCAAGAAATCCATCCTAAATTAAACAAACAGAACTTACCTCCGGTATCATCATCTTTAACTTTGTAATGAGTTTAAGGCACAAGGCTGGGGAAAAGGAATGCAGGTTAAACTGAAATTATTTAAAAGGCCCATTGAAAGCAGCTTTTAAGGAAGTAAACGTAATATAAGAAATATATTTTTTTTTTGCAAAACAAACTTGATGCATCTAGTGCAGTTTAAAGCAGTGTGTTTTATCCATCCATCCATTTTCCAACCCGCTGAATCCGAACACAGGGTCACGGGGGTCTGCTGGAGCCAATCCCAGCCAACACAGGGCACAAGGCAGGGAACCAATCCCGGCCAGGGTGCCAACCCACCGCAGGACACACACAAACACACCCACACACCAAGCACACACTAGGGCCAATTTAGAATCGCCAATCCACCTAACCTGCATGTCTTTGGACTGTGGGAGGAAACCGGAGCGCCCGGAGGAAACCCACGCAGACACGGGGAGAACATGTAAACTCCACGCAGGGTGGACCTGGGAAGCGAACCCGGGTCTCCTAACTGCGAGGCAGCAGCGCTACCACTGCGCCACCGTGCCACCGTGTGTTTTATTGAAAGTGAAATAAAGGTTATATATTTAACATCTCTTTTTTTATGCAAGTTCTTTATTGTGTTTTTAGTATATTGCTAATACTGCTGCTGAGGACACAATTTTATACATGAAAATAACAGATGGGTAAAAATCTTTTTAAATATAGACAACAAATTCCCTGTTTCAGTAAGGATTCCTTTGCAGGTGCGAACTAGACATTAACTTTGCTACTAGAAAACTGTTTAGTGTTAGCCTAAGCAGCACAGAATTTATGAGCTGAAATTTCATTTAATATAAACAAAATCTAGCATGTGCCACTTTGCATACTAAATTAATGTCTCAGTTTTCCCTTTAATCAGCAGCAGATTGAATAATGAATGCCAAAGTAAAGAATGTGATGAATGCATTTTTATAAATTAAAGGTTTAGTGCAGTGATATTAAATGAGACAGACAAAATCATGCAATATAAGCAAGTTGTTGTCAGTAAATAGAACAGTATACAATCGAGGCAGCATAATCTGGCTAATTTTGGGCAAAGAAAAAAAATAAGGGCCTTACTGTTTAGCCCAAAAGGGCTCACTTTGCTGACCTGACCCAATTTTCTGAGAATTAAATAATGTCCACAATTGACTATTGTCTTATGAGCACAAAATAAATACCATGGTGCTATAGTAATTTTGCATAGCACAAAACTGTTACGACATTACAAGTGTTTATGTATTTTATTGTTTTATTTGCTGTTTCTGAGTAGGGATGTGCAGTATACTGATACTAGAAAAAGTACTAAGAAAGGAATTTTTAAAATGGTATGGCACCAGCATTTTGGTAGTCTTGGTACCAAAAGTGTACAGTAGTTTTGAAGACGTTGTGTTCAGCTCTTCATCCTTTTTCAACTCTCTGACCCACTGTAGACTTCAAGGGAGACGAACCCTCCCTTGCACTCCTTTTGACTCACTAGAGCAGTGTTTCTTAAACTATGGGGCACAAGCCTAATTGAGTTGCAAATATATGTGAAACAGTGCCAAACATGCGCCGAGAGCTTTCATTTCTGTGGCATGAAAATATAACAAGTTTCAATCAACTCCCATCTCAACAGTCAGTCTGAAAAGACTGACAACAATGACGTGTAAAAGAAAGGAATAAAGTGGAGGAACTGATAGAGGAGCTCATGAGATGGAGAGAGTTTATGGGGAGTGTGGTGGATGGCCCGGGCCTTTACCTGGCTGGGACACCTCCTTAAAGGAAGGACTTGGGGAGAAAGCATATACAAAGCATTATCTCCCCCCAGAGCGCTAGATGGCAGCCCTCCTGTGTTTCAGCAGTGCTTTGGATTCCCACAGGGCTCCATGGGAGTTGCAGTATGGCACAGATCTGTTGGGCTCCATCAGGGGATGCTGCAGGGACTGTAGAGTCCTATTTTATCAGGCTTCTGCCATACCTAGGAGTACTTTTGGATCATGCTAATAGGCACAAAACTTGGTGCATAAATGGGACCGCCTCACTTCATTCAGGAAGCCAGAGTCAGGAGGTGAAGGATGAAGCTTGTCGGGAGGAGAAGGGGCAGAAGGAGAGACTGAGGAAGAATAAAAGAAAAAGAAAGGCATTGTTGGTCCTTTTGCATCCTTGGTTAGTGGGATACGTTTGGGAAGAGTTTCCCACTTGTAAATAAAAGCCTGAGTTTGAGAAAGAACTTGTGTCCACATATGTTTGTATCGGGTTTGGGGAGCTGTTGTGCACCCTGGTGGCCACAAGAGTTAAGTTATTTGCTTCAGTACTATTTTGGTACCAGTACTCAGGTCAGAAAGCTGGTATCAATGTCAAAATTTTAGTACCAATTTAACACTATTTCTTTATTTTATATTTTTGTGTTGTTTATAATCATGCACTATCTTTTTAAATTTGAATGTGTTCCATGTTATTTGTGGGTGGAACCTCAAGAGGCTGGGTCACCTGTCCATCTCATTTAGGAACTGCACCCAGCCCTATAAAAGTTATGGACACAGGCAGTTCATGTGCGAATCATTCCTGTTGTTTAGTAGAATCTGTGAAAATTGTGCTTTGTTATTGGATTTGGATTATTATTGCTCTTTTTTTTTTTTTTTTAAGGATTTTGGTTATCAGACCGTACTTTGGTATTTGTTTGCTGTGGATTGCCTTTTAGGTAACTCCTTGCGCCTTTTTTCTGTTCTTCTGAGCTTTTCCTTGTGTTTTTGAATATTTGAAAATAAAACCTTTTCATAAAGATTTTTTTGCTTGCCCTATTTATACAAACTGAGGTTTGTGGTTACTCTTGTCTTGTGGGGCTTTTTGAGATATTTTGGAACATTAAGGTAATTTTGGGGTTAACTTCCCCTTTAGGCTTGTGATGCCTGAGTCAGGCCACCAGAGTGAGGTTAGCCCTTCAGAGTAAAGCTCTTTCAATGCAGACATACTGTATAAGGCCTCTCCTGGCCAGAGAAGCCTGTTGGAGACCTTGCACCTTTTTGGCATTCATGGGGACTTCAGTTCATGATAAAAACCAAGGACGTAAAAGTAATATAAAAATATACAGAACTGACAAGTAAATAACAAGAAAATTGCTATTATCAGTGATGGCAACGAATGTTGAAAAAAAAATGAGAGTGGCTTTTATTTGTGTTTATTGGTTTTATCGACAGACAGTAATACAGTGCTACTATTTATCTCAGTCAAATTAAATCTGACATGCCCTCCCCTACCCATATCTAGAGAGCAAGAATTCATATAAAATTATTTTTGAATTATGTTGAATGAAGAGTTTTGATGTGTCTATTTTTAAGGGCATTAATAATTCTTTACAAAATTCCAAATTGTAAAGTGATGTAATTTTTTTTTTCATAATTTTAATTTAAATAGGACATCCTTTTCTGATTATTTTATGTTATGTGAGTTAGGATTCTTCTAGTGACATGCCAGTAATATAGTTCAAGTTACAACAATATATTATTCATTAAGTAGTGATGTCAAAATGGGATTATTGTAAAACCAAAACTGATAGATAAACCAAACATTTATTCCAGTAAGGTCTCATAATGGGTTCTTCCTAAAACATATGACCCAGAGAGGCCTGACAACAGTGTTTCTCATTACAGTCTTAACCTAGGTACATTTTGGACAATGTGAATTGAGAACAATGTATGCAATGTGTAATTTTTAGTTGATTTAAACCTAAATTGGCTTTTGTAACAAGAAACTGGAGAGCCAAAAACATGTTGTATCCCCAGATCTTTCTTATAAGTACTCCACACAGTCACTGTAAAGTCACAGGCCGTTGCATACAGTATGCAAATGCCCAGCATAGAATGATGCAGCACACTGGCCATTTGGAATCCCAAGAATCAAAAAAATTCATAAACCAAATTATAAAAAAGCTACGTATATGCTGTTATTGTGTGCAAGCTATAATTGCAAATCCAAAAAATGTATATGTTTTGAACTGGAGAACCAAAGGAATAATCTATAGACAAGCAGTTAGTTGTAACCTGAAAGAAAACACTAAAATATTGATTGCCAAAAATATAATAAATTGGGATAAATATAATCATCAAAAAAGCCTAAGCAAAGATCCTAGTTACCTGTTATTCCTTACCTAAATAATTAATGATATGTACTACTGTTTTTAGTGTTTTTCCTCCAAAGCTTTGATGCTAGATTTACGATGTTGCTGTCTTATATAAATGACTGGGTATTAATGGGAGCTCCAAAAAGACTGAAAATAGACCAGGAGATATAAATGGAATAGTATTCTGTTAATAGGCAAAAGAAAATCAGGAGATTAACATTTTAAATAAAACTACACCCAAAGCAAAATTCAAATATCAAAGTAAAAAAAAAACAAAAAACAAACATTCAAGGTTCCCAATAAAATCTCAAATCCGAATTTGCTCTCCACACAAAACACTTCAAACACTGATTCCTTGTTATTCACAAACATGGATGCCAAAGCCAATATTCTGTCATCTTGAATAGTAGCAAAGCAACAATTGTGGTAGGAGCTTGGGCATGGTTACCAGCAACAATGTTGCTACAGCCAGGAAAGTAATCAAGAAAAGGCAATGCTCAGTGAAGACATTAAAACAAAATGGCAGCATCATGACTATTAAAAAAAATAAAAATTTAAAAATGCAAAACATAAAACAAGCAAAAGTAAAAAGTTAAATGAAATGCAAAAATGTACAAAACCAAAATCATAACAGCTAGCCAATGTAATGGTGACCACCTTTATCGGCCTACCTATAAAAAACATGCAGTGACCATAAAAAGCACAAAATAGTGATGCCATAATCTATATATATATAATTCACAAAGTCGACGCCAGAAGGGGAAGACACCCATGAAAGCATGCAGGAAGGGGCGTGGATTCACTAAGCCGCCGACAAGTAGGAAGGAGCCATGCCCACCAACTCTATGACCATTGGATACGACGACAACTCGCAGAGCCACGCCCACCACCTCGGATGCGACGCCTCAGAAAAAACAGCGTCATTTATGTTCGTCTGTGCAACAGTGCACATGGACCTCTGAGCCACGTTGACTTTTCATTAGTCAACCTCAGTGGAACCTTGGTTCACACAGAGGCAGCGCCAGAGAGAGACAAAGGCACACACAGGCAGCCCGAGAGAGAGAGCCACGCACACACAGGCAGCGCAACAGGGAGACAGAGGGACATACACAGGCAGCGCGACAGAGAGAGCCGCGCAATCCTTTAAAACTGAGGTTAAAACACAATGAAGGAAGCAGTCTTTAAAAACCAATAAGCCCTGTGCCTCTTTTTCATTAGCGTCTCACCTGCTTCACCGCCCTGTAACAGTCGAGACGCTTTCTCAGCAGCTGACCTTCTCTGTGCCTGACTCCACTACTGTCAGTCGCCTGATTAAAAATGGTGAACTCCTGCAATGTTACAATCTTGGTTGGCTTTTAAATAAAGTTCGGATTTGTTGAAATGTTCCTTTTTTTCCCCCTGTGCTTAAAACTCATTTTAAAAAAAAGTGTTTATACAACTGCTGCAATGTTACAGAGAGAGAGAGGGCTCCCGTGCTTCTGAGAGACAGAGGGGGAGGGGGCTCGCGTGCTGTTGAGAGGGGGGGGGGGCTGGGAGGCTCGAGTGCTGCTGAGAGAGAGAGAGAGAGAGAGGGGGGGCTGGGGAGGCTCGCGTGCTGCTGAGAGAGAGAGATCACTATTACACTGTGCATTCTATGGTGTAATAATTAACTATATTTGTGCTTAAAAATCTTTAAAAAAATATATATTTTCATACAGTTTGTACGGTCTGGAATGGATCAATTGTATTTACATACAATCCTATGGGGGAAATTGCTTCGGTTCACGACCAAATCGGTTTACTACCAGAGGTTTGGAACGAATTATGGTCGTGAACTGAGGTTCCACTGTATATTGAGTCTAGAAAAAATGATCAGCAAGTCTTTGATAGGCTGCAACAAAATGATGAAAGAATGGGCACATTTTTTTCTCACAAGCTGGGTGAGTGGGTGTTAGTTAGTTAATTAGTTACTCGAAGGATTTCAAGATTTAATATGCACAAGCGGTAACACTGCAAAAGCAGCCCAAACCAGAAAAGACGGCTGGCAAAAAGTGGCTGACAAATTAAACGTGTGTGCATTGTACTTACTGAAAGCGGTGTTACGGATTTTGCAAATGTTCATTTTTTCCCTCTGTTTAAAAAACATTAAAAAAGCGGCGTGATTATGCGGCGCATACTACGCCGCGGGTTGGTATGCAGCGTGTAAAACAGTTTGTTTGTCGCGGATAATTTGCTTTTTACTTTTAACACAAAGACAATTTCCTGTTAGATTTGCCTTTGCGATGACAATTGATAAGGCACAGGGCCAAACTTTCAAAAAGATGTGCATGTATCTGCCAAAACCAGTTTTCAGTCACGGACAGCTGTATGTTGCTCTCTCCAGAGTTCCATGTTTTCATTCACTTACTGGTATGCCTGTAGGAACACGTGCAGCGAGCGAGAGAGAGCGAGCGACACACACACACGCATACAGGCGCGCGAGAGAGAGAGAGCGCTGGACGCATAAGAATAATAATACTTCATTACATTGATATACCGGTGTTTTCAGTATTCAAAGCGCTATCCACACAGGGAGAAACCGGGAAGCAAACCCAAAATCTTCCACAGTCTCCTTACTGCAAAACAGCAACACTACCACTGCGCTACAAGACAGTTAAAGAATGCCCCGGCCTCGATTTTGTTTTCACTTCTGTTTACAGCGATCGGATCGTAGCGTGCATTGTTGCAATGTTACTTTTCTTGGTGGCTTATTACATTATGGATGTTTCACTTGTTAATTTTTTTCCCTGTGCTTAAAAGACATTAAAAAAGTGTTTCTCAACTGTGACTCCGGAACAACTCCGTACGTAAGCTATATTAAGCGTCAACAACGAAGACTCGCTACACCTTAATGAACAAGTGCTGAAACTTATCCCTACCGACGAAGTAACTTTCACCAGCGTGGCCTCCATCGTCAGAAACGATCCCGCTTTCAGTCACGGACAATTGTATGTTGCTCTCTCCAGAGGTCCATCTTTTCATTCACTCACAGTGGTATCCACAAACCCACCCCATTTGGACAACTGTGTTGTTCAGCAAGTGTTCACCCATCAATACATAATTATGCGGCGTATGTTACGCTGCGGGTTGGCTAGTGTTATTATAATAGTGCAAAGATATTCAAATACACAACAAGATATTCATTATTCTGAAATTCCTTACGGGATTAATAAAGTTTATCTAACCTAAGCCAATATAATCTATTCCAAAACATAATTGCACTGTTTTTTATTTGGATAAGTGAGCGTGTTCTCAACCCTCATATATAAAATGTTTCATACCAGTTGTGCATGTGGAAACAAAACACATTTATTAATCTCAGTGCTGGAAAAATCTGTTGAAAAATTCTGTGTTGGGAAACCCACAAATGTAAATTATTTTAAATTTTACACTAATTCTCCAGCTGTTAAATAGAGTGATACTGATTACTCATTCCATAATCAGTGCCCATTTACTTTTATTCTAATGATCTGCCAATTGGTTTATTACTGGTGGTTATTTTACCATTTCTTTCTTAAAAATTGAAGATAGGTATAAAAAGAAGCTAAGCCTCTAACTAATAAACACATGATTTTTTTTTTGTTTTGACTTAATGAAGTCTGGTTTACATGCCTGTGCCAAACACATTATTTATAAATATCCTGGTTGCACACTCCTTTAATTTTTATACCCCTTTTCCCATAAATAAGAGTGGAAGAAGTCACAATATGTTGGATTAGTATAAGAACTTAAAGAAAAGACTTGATGTGATTAGTCTCCTATAATACAGTAGTGCAGGCAGACAGTTCATGATGCTGAAGCATCCTGGTCATACACACAATACTACCTGATGGAACAATTATGAGTTTTGGCATTAACCACTGCATTACCTGCTACATTGACTTTAGGGTGCTTTATATCACATTTGTCCTCTGGATGTGCAATATGCTGTATAATGAACCTTTAAATAATCAAACTGTAGATTGTCAACCACATTATTGCCAGAAAGTACATGCTTACTCTACGAGCTTTGAGTAAAGTATGTTTACAAAGTTTTTTGTTAATTATATCTTACACTGGTTCGCTTCCTGGGTCCTCCATTCGTGGAGTTTGCATGTTCTCCCCGTGCCTGCGTGGGTTTCCTCCGGGTACTCCGGTTTCTTCCCACAGTCCAAAGACATGCAGGTTAGGTGCATTGGTGATTCTAAATTGTCTCTAGTGTGTGTTTGCAGTGTGGGTGAGTGTGTGCGCCCTGTGGTGGGCTGGCACCCTGCCCGGGGTTTGTTTCCTGCCCTCCGACCTGTGTTGGCTGGGATTGGCTCCAGCAGACCCCTGTGACCCTGTAGTTAGGATATAGCGGGTTGAATAGTGGATGGATGGATGGATATATTACACTGTTCAGTATTGGTAAATAGTTGTCCTCTTGGCTTCAACCAAAACGCATAAAAGAAAATTGCTATACCACATTAGTTATGTTTAAGCAGATTTTTCCATTAACATATTTACAAATGGAAATGGTCAGCCACTTTTTAAACAGAATTCATCAGATGAAAAGCTCAAAGATTTTGACTGTACATAGTGATAAATGACTCCCATCTGCTTGTGGCCTGAACCCCCAAAAACATTCTGTACTAACCTTTTTAAAAGCACTTTTATTTGAAACAGCAAAGATGAAAATTTCTCCTGCTAGACAGAAAAATATTTTCAATTCTGGTCCAACATCTTTGGCCACAATATGCTGTGAGATTACTCTGCCAGTATTTGAAAGACAAATAGCACTTACTTTTCTTTTAGCAACACAGTGATGGGTTTTACCTTGCCCGTGTCAAGGACTTGAAGCACTAATGCATTCACAGCTTGAACAACACAGTGGCTGTTAATGGAGCCATGAACAAAAGCATCTATCTATTTTCTCTATCTTCTCCTCCAATACAGAGAGTTTTGGTTGTTTAGATAAAAATATTTAAAAGTGCCTAGAAAAATCAAAGGCAGCATACCTATTTTTCAGTCTGTATCCTTCTCTGATAAAGCAGAATGCGTGCTACTAAAAGAAGTGGAGAAAAAGAAACTTTTTTTTAATGTAGCAATTTTTCACAGATTTATAAAGCAAAACAAGAATACTGCAAAGGCTTACAGTTTATATTTAAGAGAATTTGAATATTGGGATTAATAACAGGGAATTGAGACAAGGACATTTAAATTTTCAGTGAGAATGTCAACTGATAGTAATAATTTGATAGCACAGTAGAGTTGACATCAAAATGGTGGATTTAGCTGAAGCGGTTTTTAATACAGGATGTGATAAAAGGCAACTACTTGCGGAGTTCCGTGGAAAGAATGAGATAGCAATATCTAGAGATTAGAAGGCCAAACCAGAATAAATATTCATCTGGAGTTGTGCATAAGAGCTTCTATAGCATTAGATCACCTCAGATGTTTGACAGGTTTGCACAGCATAACCAGCATTGACCGGTTATTTGTAGGGGCTTTGGATGTACATTATGTAGGAGTGGATAAACTGTTTTCCAACCCTCTTAATCTAATTCATGGTCACTGGGGACCAGAGTCTACGTTGACATCATTGAGCGCAAGTCAGGAACCAATCTTGGAGAAGGTATGTTGGAATTTATAGCTTTGTAAATTGGTCAATATTATGGGAAATGTAATTGTTGTAAGTAGTAGTGACGGGCATTAATTCCTTTTGGGGGGGATACAGCAGGGTGGACGCAGGTACAATAACACCATAAGATAAATTAAACAGTCTTTCAGTCTTTCTAAAGAAAAGATATTTGACAATATCCGTTTAGATAAGTAGAGCCACAAATGTCATCTAATGGAGTAATTTAGAGCATTTTGTGATGAAAGTTGCACCATTACTTATTGCACTTCAAGCGCTGATTTTTTTTTGAGACTCCTGAACCTAAAAACTTGTATGCAGAAAAAATGTGCATTTCTGATAAAATATTTCCAAAAAGAAATAGGCATTGAATAAAGATGATGTTATACTCTAAATTTAAGTACAGACAAAGTGGTGTAAGTCTAGTAACCAGATTTTGGGCCACTGTATGCATTCTGCTTAAAAGTACAATTTTTAGTAGGGTTTAAACATTATGTAATGCTTGTTTAATTATACTTTAACTGACAGATAACACATTCTCCAGATGTATGGCTTTATTTGGTCCATATATTTTATTTTGAATTATGTATAAATTAACTTTCAAATTAATGTTGGGTGTCCACGATATACTTCTCTCCAGTGTATTCAGAAATGGTACTTAGCTTGGCAACTTGTGGCATAAGGCAGGAACTGGTCTTGTCAGGCTAAGTGCCTTTTCTTGGACAAGAATATGCTTTTGAGGACAACTTGCTAAATCCTTGTCAGTGACTGCTGAAAAGGTTATGAACTTGCTACTAATTTCCTCCAGTCCATGTACTTTAAAGATTCGGGATACAACTGAAAACCAAGGAAAGAAACATCTTGACGTCTAGTAAAATGTATTGAATTTGTGCATGCAATGCAAATGGTAATATTTGAAAATGGATGTTTTAGGAATGATATTGGATTCAGATTCTTTCTCTGTACGTTTAGCATTCATTTGCTCACAGGTTGATGCGCTTGCTGCTTCCTGAGCAGCTCTTTTTTTCTTCCACCCTAGCAGCCCGCTTCTTCTCTTCTTCCGTCGCTATCTTTTCACGTTAAAACTGATTAAGCACTGTTTCGTGTTGCAGTTACTTAGTATATTGTTTCTTCATTTTTCACTTAAGCTCGCACTTAAGTCTTTAATCTGCCTCAAGAATGATTTAAGATATGAAGAGGTAGGGGAAGTGATGGCAAAAGTGGTAGAGAATGAGAACCTGCTGGTTGCTGCCGAGAGTTGATTCTACAATAAAATAAATAAAAATTTCAGGTCAATAGTTCAAACAGTTTTGTGAGGCTACAGGTGATTTTAAAATCCTGGACAGACAAACGGACAGCCACGGTAGCGTATTATATAAGAAGATATTGTGTGTGTGAGAGTATATACAGTTGCATAGTTAGATCTGGACCACCCTATATATGTATGTATATATATATATATATATATATATATATAATATACAGTATATAATATATATATGTATGTATATATATATGTATATGTATGTACAGTATATGTGTGTATATTGTGACAGACGACCGGCTATGGACTCCGGTCATCACCCCCAGGCCGCTAGGAGGAGCCCTCCGGACAGCATATTTGTGCCCCGAGTTCCAGCAGGGCCTTATGGACTTTGTAGTGTTTTGACACAGCCCTGCTGGATACCTTGGGGGCCGCCAGGAGTCGCTGTAGGGGGCTAGTGGGCTCTGGCATGCCATTTACCCGGGAGTGCATCCCAGTCACGTGACTGGAAGAAGCGATGTGCTCCCGGGGATGAAGAAAAGACTTTGCCCTGACCCGGAAGGAAAACGGACTTGATGGGTTTGGCTTGGAGCCACTTCCGGGTCAGGGGCTTTAAAGGACTCTGGGTGAGCCCAGACATTTGAGCTGAGCTGGGAGGTAGGGTGGCGACGTGTCTGGAGTGGAGGATTGTTTATTAGAGAATTGTTTATTGAATATATGAGTGTGGTGTGTGGAGTGCTTTGTGCACTGTACAATAATAAAAATAATAGTTATTGTACTTTCACCTGGTCTCAAGAGTGGTACCTGAGGGTTCGAGAGGTGGACAACACGTTTATCTGCTACAATATGTATGTACTATATATATGTATATGTATATATACATATATATATATGTGTGTATATGTATATATGTGTATATGTATATGTATAGTAATCCCTCGCTACTTCGCGGTTCACTTTTCGCGGATTCACGACTTTGCGGGTTTTTAAATACAAGTGATTGCCCGCCTATCGTGGAAGTTATGTTCCAGACCCATCAGCAACAGGAGAAAATGCGCGATATAGAAAGACCATATAAATAAACATTTTTATAGTTTAAGCCTTAAAATACCCATCCCACATTGCTTTAAACACATGTAAACTTATAAACACACTTTGTTAACACATATGATATGTGAATGTCGGGCTAAGGATATGAGTAACATCTCACTATTATAAAACATTTTAACTTCACGCAAGACAAGACAGTGAGACAGGAAATTGGTGATGTACAGGCTAAAATTATGACACGCAGAGCGACAAGCAGCACAAAGCCAGCACAAAGTCCACTTCTCCTGTAGGCATTCATTCTGCGCTCCCACCCCCTTGACAATACGAAGTGGCAGGAGCGTACTGCGCTTCCGGGAAGGGGGGGGTTTGAGCGAAGGTGCGTTCAGCTCTCACCCCCATCCACGCACACACACACTCTCCTCCTTCCGAACACGCAGAGCGACAAGCAGGCATTTTGGCAAAAGCAGCACAAAGTCCATTTCTGCTCAGCGTGAGTTCAGCTGCCCCCCTTCACAAAGCGAGTGCAGACACATTGACATCTGATCGCTGCGTGCAGTGTGCAGTGTTGGTCTGAGGTGTTTAAGAATGTAGAAAGTGTTTAAGAGCATAGGAAGTGTTTATAAGAGCGTGGGAAAGGTTAACAAGAGAGTGAGAAAGGTTTATACGAGTGTGGGAAGGGTTTATAAAGCCTTAAAATATGTATAAATAATAAAATAAATATAGGTCGCTACTTCGCGGATTTTCACTTATCGCGGGGGGCTCTGGAACGTAACCCCCGCGATAGGTGAGGGATTACTGTATATATATTATTTTGTAACTCCTTTTTCAGAGAGAATGGCACCCTTGACTGATCTCACAATGAAGGGGAAGCCGACTTATGTGGTATGGGATGCTAAAACGTCTGGTTCTGACTACACCATTTCTGGTTCCGGTCATGACGATGTCACTTCTGGTTCCGACTACTCCACTTTCTGCTCTGAAATGAAGACATTATTTCTTGTCGGATACCTTAAAACCCAGACCACTTCCTGTTTTCAGTGAGTCAATGTTGGATTCAATACAGTACACAACTTTGCAACTTATTTTGCCTTTTGCAGCCAGGGCTCAAGCATATAGGTGGCTGCCCCAAACCTTTTCCTGTGTGTCGAGGCTATTTATTTCACATTGGTGTAGTCTGAGCCAGAAGTGACGTCTTCATGACCGGAACTGGAATCGGGCAGAATTTCCCGTGTTTGATCTGCAGGGATAACAGAGAAAGGCTTAGTGCACCCCGCCATCTCCTGGCCTGGAGTGGAATTATTTTCATTTCGTTCTTTTAGCTGCCTCCCAAGTGCATGTGTGACATATATATTATTATTATGTGTTAAAAATGTTGTTTTCTGTATTAACCATTTCAACAGCAATGTACTTCCTGTGGCTCTTTGTAATCAACAGTGAAGAACTACAATTTGGTCTTTTGACCTCCTTTTTACATAAGTGTGACAACACCTAATTCAGCTCAAATGCTTCTAGAGTTTGTACTTTAGTGAACGTAGCTGCCATTTCTTTCAACCTCCCATTTATTCCAACTGTATCATTGCAACTGTGAACAACAGAGAACCATGTACAGCTGGCGGCAGTGCATCATTCACTTTTCCCAGTGGTCCAATGACATCTTTGACTGCCAGAACATAACCTGGTCTAGCAGAATGTTTTTATCATTTGCAATAGGTTGTATTTATTAATATGTACTCCGTGCACTTTTATATGCTAAACAGCCACAAGATGGCTTATTCATCATAACCACAGGACATGTTAACAAGAGCACCATTACTCTTTGCTGTTGAAATCACTACCCATACTTTGAGCTCCACCTTCATGAGGTTTAGAAATTTCAAACACGGTGAATCATCTATTTGTTTCCACCCATATTTAAGTCAAATTCTTTCATGGTTGACTTCAGATACATAATATACACCTCTAGCCTTGCAAGACTAGGCAAGAGTTAACCCCAGACAGACGAAAAGGCACACACACACACACACACATATATGTGCACAATACACTCGCTCAGTCACATCAGGCTGATTTACATTCACCAATTAACCTCAACTGCAAGTTTTTGAGATTGAGAAGGAAAACAAATGTGCCTGGAATAAAACCTACATAGACACAGACAATGTGTAGTATTCAGGTGCAAATTTCCAAACCAGGACTGCACATTTTTATAAACATGTACTGTAAATTGGCTCCATGTAAAGGTAATAACATCAAATAAGTGCCTAACTAACCTAAACTAATGTTATTAGTTTACTAAGAGAATTTATGTACTGCTTGAGTATTTTATAGCAAATGTGTATAAGTCCTATGTTAACCAATGTAACTTTTTAGATGTAGACATAATCATGTTGGTGCTATCCACTCCTGTGTTTGTATGGAATGTAGAAAAGCAGAAAGCATTTGGTAATAGATGACACTTGATCCTAGATGCCAGTTAAATGTCATTACCATGATTGATGGAAAGAGCATTTAGTACATCAGATTAGACAGAGTTACCATTTGCAATTTGCATCAACAACTCTCTGATGACCTATGAAATAGAATGACTGAAAGTATGCATGATATCTTTTCACTGTAGAATGGTGGCAACTTTCACCAGTCTGGTTACATACTCCTTCCATGTATACCACAAAATGGTATGGCATGTGGCTTACTTTATTTTATTTACTCGACACTCTTGAGAAATGAAAAGTACATTTGGAGTTTATTGTATTACATGATTCCCGAAAGTATTGGGTGCCTTAGTTTGAGATCATGTAGCAAAGAAATTGTCAACAGACAATTAGGCAATTTTTCCCAACTGTAAATGGGGCCATGATTTATTTTGGTCTTATTTTTTTGCTCTCCTGGAGATTGTGATCTCGTTGATTTATTTATATGGGAAGTAAATTTACATCGGTTTAAAACCATAATTAGTTTTAGTTGAAAGAATAATTCTATCTTAGGACCTCAATTGTAGTGAAAGCAAGTGAGCAGAACATAACATAAGGTAAGGCTGAAAAATGATGTGTTACTGTTTATTTCAATGGGAAGTAAAATGTAGTTGATCACATCACTATGTTATTGTGCAGGTTGTTTAAGAAAATTTGCTGTGATCTTTCTATTGCGTTTGGATATTATGACAAGCTACAAGCTGCCCAAATGTAGTACATACTTTAGAAGAGAAGGAATATTTGTTTTGAATGGGATATAAAATAGCAAGGAAAAAAAGGAATGAAATGAGAAGTTGTGTGGTCTCCCCTGATTTCACATTTGCTTCCTCCATTTAACCCTGTTATTGATGACTTTGACGTCAGTAGGTAGCAATCCATAACCATGACCTTTGAATGCCTACAAATCAACCTGTAATTATGATTTCTGTGTGGGTGGATAAGCAGCCAATAAAATGGCTCCTGAAGGCTCTTTGCTGTTATCAACAGTAAACAGCTGCTGCCATCTCTGAGGGGGAGTTGCTTGCAGCAGCTGTGATTTTCTTTTCTTTTCAATAGGCAAGTGTTGAGTTGTGTTACTGTGTGCTCTTATTGTGAAATCACCAGCTAGCAGGTTGCAAATATTGGGTAGTAACATGCAAAAGTAAAATTATACACTTAAAATATAGTTTTTTAAATCATTTTGCTTCATTTCATTCCACAGTTTGTTGCCTTTATGCATGTAGATAAGTACATCTCTCATGCACAAGATTACATACAGGTCTTTCATGCTCAAGTATGGATACTTTTTCGAAGATGGGACGTGTTCAGCTGAATAACTTTTACAGGTAATATTTCATATTTTTAGTCCTTAATTGTAATATTACAAAAAGTGTTGCCTGCTTCAGATCCAGTAGTTTAATTGCATTTTATAAATGAAGAAAAACATTTTTTGCATAGAAAGGCAATTGAAATCATTTACGTTTAGGGACTATACAGACAAAAACAAATTAGTCCATCAGTATTTTTTGTTTCCTTTTACAAAAAATTAGTAACCTTCATGGCAAGCTTGAATAAATATTTATTTTGATTAAATTATGTTCCATTAAGTTTGCTTTAGTAATAAAAAAAGGATAAGCTCCTGGAAAAAAAGCAAGGGTTGACTTTAGCAAACATTGTTTACAATAATGTGTAAGGAGTATAGGGTGTAAAACTGAACTGATCTTTTGTTGCCATGGAGACCCGGCCAAGGTTCTATAGCCCTCCTAGGATAAGAATAATTGAAACATTCAGACACAAAGCCCTATACGTGCTCTTTGATGTATGTCTTTTGACTCTTTTCAATTTTAACTTCTCAAAGCATGCTGCAAATGTAAACTACTCTTTTAACTAGAATTTCACTGTACCTGTACAAGTGAAAATAAACTTGAACTTGAGAATCAGTTTCTGACTGTCGTATTTGTGTGTCTAAATGCATATTTATTAGACATGTGTGATTTGATGTGTTTGTGTGTTGGTACAGTATGTATTTGTGTATGTAGATACAGATGAAGGTACTGTATATAAACATACAAAGTATTAAGATGTTGTCTGCCTTGCAACAAAAACAAGGCAAGCAGTAGTAGCCCCGGAGTGGGTATCAATTCATCATAGGCCACACACTTTCAAACCATCCTTCGTTGATGATGGCTACCAAACAATGTAATCTACACATCTTTAGACTGTGAGAACCTCCTACTCCTCTTGCCATTGTGGACAGTTCTGGATTGCTATAGAGCAGTACATTATCTAACCATTTCCCTCAGGGAAGGGCCGTTTCTAATAGATCTTCTTGCCTGGGCCACCAAATATGTCTCTCCACAGTACCCCCTTTCACACCACCATACACAGAAACACACACACACAATATTCTGCTAACACAAGTTAATCACTATCTAATTAAAAATGAACAAATGTAAGTAGAATAATAATATAACAGTATAACAGTTAATAATATAACAGTTTTGCTCATTTAACGGAATCTACAAATTTGTACAGATAAAAGAAATTGATATTAGGAACATGTCACTGGAAATGGAGGGACTCCATCCATCCATTTTTCCATCCATCCATTTTCCAACCCGCTGAATCTGAACACAGGGTTACGGGGGTCTGCTGGAGCCAATCCCAGCCAACACAGGGCACAAGGCAGGAACCAATCCCGGGCAGGGTGCCAACCCCCCACAGGACACACACAAACACACCCACACACCAAGCACACACTAGGGCCAATTTAGAATCGCCAATCCACCTAACCTGCATGTCTTTGGACTGTGGGAGGAAACCGGAGCGCCCGGATGGAAACCCATGCAGACACGGGGAGAACATGCAAACTCCACGCAGGGAGGACCCAGGAAGCGAACCCAGGTCCCCAGGTCTCCCAACTGCGAGGCAGCAGCGCTACCCACTGCGCCACCGTGCCGCCCATGGAGGGACTCAACATTGCAAATAATTCTTTTTAAAATCAGACACATCTTGACTTTCTTGCAGCAAAATCATTTATAACCTCATCATATGATATTCCTAGACACGTCTCTGTTAATGCTCATCATTGCTATTCCATTGAGATGATCTTGTGACATTGCAGACCTCAAGTAATTTTTTAATGAGCTTTAGTTTTGAGAAGCTTCCCTCCACAGAAGCTACAGTTACAGGAGTAGATCTCCCCTCATACTCACTCTCTCACTTCAGTACCTCCCAACCCGAGGAACAAGCCAGATGGATGGCGGTGATGACGGGAGGAAGCTACCTGGACTCACTGGAGTCTGGACTGCACCCGAGTTGGCTGTCACTCATCTTGCCCTGATGTGCTTGAAAAAGAGGAGGGGGGGACTGGGACCCAGCTGTGTGTCCGTCTGGCAGATTGCGTGTGATGTGGGAAGACTAGCAGGGGGTGAGTACTGACTCTAGGTTATGGCAGTGGCTAACTGCCAAAATTGAAGCGGCTCTGCCTCGCTGTCCTGCGCACCATGTACAGGTAGTTAGGAGGCCGCACGTCGTACGAGATGCATTGCACGCTGTCTACACAGATTCTGCTGTGCATAGTGTAGATAGCGCAGGCACTGCTGAGATGCACAATATAAACATTTTCTTGTGCTGTGGTCCAGCCCGACACATTTTTCTAATCAAAATAAAGACAGGAATCTCTATGGAGGGCTGAAGTAATGCACCCTGGGCCCTTGCCTGGACATCATATGCCCAGAAATGGCCCTGCTTCAGGGTCCCTAAAGTGAAGGAGAAAATGCTAGCCTGCAGGACACTAGAGAGTAGCAAGTGGATCGAAGCAAGGACTGGGTCTTTCCTGTTAATAAAAAAAGAGCATGTAACCAAACACCTACCAAGGATCAGTGACCATCCAGAGAGAGAGATCGGTGAGAGTGGGATGCATTTTTTTACAGTACTTGACACATGGGCAAGTGGGGTAGCCACCCCACTCGTAGACAGGGTTTTTTTTTTTTTTTTGCATTCTCCTTATGCTTTGCATTAATGCAGTTTGCAATTAATGCATTTTGAGCATGACTTCAATGGTGCCACCACCAGTTACACTACCACTGTGTTAATGATTATAGTACAGTACAAATGAACAACAGTACATAGCCAGATTACTATGGCTGAATAACTAGAAATAAAATGTTCAGCTGTACTTATAAAATAGATATCAGTAAAGCTACCATGAGAAAGCACTGTGGGTGCTATATTGTTTTTACTGTCAGTATAGATTAGATCTAAGCATTCAGTAATAAAGTAAACATTTGGCTGATAACCACAAAAAAGTTTTAATACTATTTTTAAAAAAATTAATTCTTAAAAAATAAATAAATAAATAAATAAATAAATAAATACTGGAAAGTATAAATATACTTTCTTGTTTTACAAATTTACATCAAGAAATCCAATGACCTTTGCATTAAAAGGAAATGTAAATAAACATTGGCAGAGACGCCTTAAGAATTTTCAAGCTCTCTTATTGCTTGCTACACTGTGTGAAAGGTTGCCAAGAATGCCACCACTCAATCCACCCACCTACAACATGACTGCTTAATAACAGAATACCCCAGCCTTAATCCTTAGTTAAAGTTGACAGCTAAGTAGCTGCTAAGAAAAGTGGTTTGTTTAAAGTGTGATTGAAAGATTCATGTTGGTGAAACTGGTAACAACTGAACCAGCACTGTATACACACAATTCCTGAAGGAATAATTAGTTAAAATCATTGACTGCTGGCAAGTCAAGAGCAGGCTTAGTCAGCAATATGGTGGCATATTAAGTATTTGCCTTTGAATTATAAGAAGCCTGCAGCTAATGTTTGTTTTTCTTGGCTCGGCATAGTGTCGACACTGATGCCCTGCAATTAAACATGGAAAGTTGTTTCCTTGGAAATCGCGCCTCACATTTCTACCTTATTGTGAACTAATAGCCACAGGAAATAAAATGATTGATCCATTTTTAATTGCGTTGTATTCTAAATCATTACTTTTCCCAATCATTACTTTTCCCACAGAATTTTAAAAATGTAATCTTCAAGTGGGTAGCAAAAATATTGAATGTGACTTCTCTTTTTGCATGCAGTTCTAGCTTGTTTTATTTCCATGCTACTTTGTTGCTTTCCAGTAAAAATGTGTTAATACTCCATGCTTATGGTTACATTTAGACAAGTAATAATGATAATGCATTTTATCTATAATAATAAAAGGCAAAGCCCTCACTGACTGACTGACTGACTCACTCACTGACTGACTGACTGACTGACTCATCACTAATTCTCCAACTTCCCGTGTAGGTGGAAGGCTGAAATTTGGCAGGCTCATTCCTTACAGCTTACTTACAAAAGTTAGGCAGGTTTCATTTCGAAATTCAAAGCGTAATGGTCATAACTGGAACATATTTTTTGTCCATACACTGTAATGGAGGAGGCGGAGTCACGTATCGCGTCATCACGCCTCCTACGTAATCACGTGAACTAAAAACAAGGAAGACATTTACAGCACTAGTCACACGCGGGAACGAAGGTAAATGACGTTAATTTTTGACTGTCTTTTAATACTGTGTAAGCATACATATTAACACATGTGCAATTAAACGTGTGCATTTACGGGGTGATTTCTCAGGCTTAAAAGCTCGCCTTTTACTAAAAAGGTAAATGCAAAACTATTTTCAATCAGTTTATTGAAACGCTCCCGTTAAGGATTGCAATAACATATTCGCGAGATAAAAGAACGAATTTGGGGGAAATGGAGGAACAGCCGCAAACAGCGAACAGCAAAAAATTAATTAAACAATTGAGAACGGAGCGAGTTAAGCATACAAGCATGTTCATAAGGGAAACAAAGCACGGTGTAAAACGTAAGTTTAAATTAAGTTTATACAAACGCTCCCGCTGCGGATTGCAATAACATATTCGCGAGATAAAAGTTTAATGAGAAGACACGAGGTATAAACGAACCACACGCCGTGGCGCAACGTTAGGGGCAACAGTTTCAACCATTCTATGATCTGCTTCTCGCAACTGAAAGACGGCACATGGCGGATGTTAGCCGACTTGCTGACCGCAACGTTAGGGGCTTCAACTATGGCGCTGATGCCACATCCCAGTGCCAACACTTTGCAGACTGTACTTAAAAGACACGCCCTCCTCACTGGACAGTTAAAAACACCAATCAAACTAACGATGACATCAAGTATTACCCAATCAAAAGTAGGAAAGGAGGCATCTTCATAAAATGCGTGTGGGATGATTTGCATGAGACGCTGCTTTAAAAAAAAAAGGATAAAAAAAATACGGGATAAATCCCGTCCAGTATTCATTCAAAACGGGACGCGCAATTTCATTCTCAAATGCGGCACGATTCCGTATTTTAAAGGACGGGTGGCAACCCTACAGTGCCAGGTGACCACCCATACAATCAGATTGTGATTCAGACTAGGAATGCAATGAATGTAATTACCCCGATCTACATACAAGGCGAAAGTCTTGCAACATTCAAAGATGATGGTTTGGGATAAGTACACCATACAACATAAAACAGCTTATGAAGCCTTGAACCGAAAAAAGCAAGATCTCAGAGATCGTAAAAAAAAAAATAGGAGGTAATGTCGTTTTACTCGCTGTAGATTTTAGTCAAACATTACCAGTTATTCCACGAGGGAGACCAGCAGATGAACTGAACGCGTGTTTAAAATCCATGCTTCTCCCACGCTCGGTTATATGTCGCGTGTTCTCGGGTAGGTGCACCAAAAAATGTATACATTTAAGCATGTAATGGGCAAACAAAAAATGAGGTATACCCGAAGGCACTGCAGTAGTACTTAATGTAACTTTACTTCTTAAATGTTAATGTTTTACTGTTTAATAATTTATACGCTTCTTATATGTTGTTCAAATTCTTTTATCAAAATACCACTGACAGCGCAATGCACGATAACATGGAGTGAATACACCATACGCATCCGCCCACGGCTGCCCTGCTGTGCGCAGATAGGAGTTGATTCTACAATAAAATAAAATAAACATAAAAAGAGTAAAACAATCATCACCCATAAAGCGGATAGTAGACGTGACGTACTATATGTGTACCACATTTCAAGTGTATAGGTGAAACGGTTTGCGAGCTACAGGTCATTTAAAATCCTGGACAGACACACAAATTGCCACGGTAGCAAATTACAGAAGAAGATTTTACTGTTTAATAATTTATATTTATATGAAATGTGCTTCTTATATATTACTTCATATTCTCATATGATAATGATGTTAATGTTTATATTGATTTCTGTGTTATTAAAACTGCATGTATGTGTGTATATGTATGTGTGTATATATATATATATATATATATATATATATATATATATATATATATATATATATATATATATACTACTACAAAATACACGCGCTTCGCAGCGGAGAAGTAGTGTGTTAAAGAGGTTATGAAAAAAAAAGGAAACATTTTAAAAATAACGTAACATGATTGTCAATGAAAGCCCGTTTCAGTCAGTAAGTCTTATGTGTGTGTTTATGTATGTGTGTATATATATGTAGATGTGTATATGTAGATATGTATATATATGTATATGTATATAAATGTTTATGTGTGTGTGTATATTATATATATATATATATATATAAAAGACAGCAACAGTTATAACAATGACAACACAATTACATTGACAATCATGTTACGTTATTTTTAAAATGTTTCCTTTTTTTTTCATAACCTCTTTAACACACTACTTCTCCGCTGCGAAGCGCGGGTATTTTGCTAGTATGTATATATAGCACCATTCCTATGCTCAAAGCTCTTCATATGAAATTCAGAAAGAACAATATTGGATACAAAAAACAGTCATATACGCCCTGCAGTGGGCTGGCGTCCTGCCCGGAGTTTGTTTCCTGCCTTGCGCCCTGTGTTGGCTGGGATTGGCTCCAGCAGACCCCCGTGGCCCTGTAGTTAGAATATAGTGGGTTGGATAACAGATGGATGGATGGATAATAGCCATCTAAACACATGAGATATACAAATCATTAAAATAGAATAAAATGGACCATAAACGCGAATAAAATATAAAAATAGAAATAATACTAGAAAACTCTCGACAAATAACAATTTGTGATACAAACCCAAGCCATCCTGAGCACCTGGACAGAGAGGGCACACTAAAATGAGTGATCAGCATGTCAGGGTAAGTTAAATTCCTCCCTGAACAAATTGGTTTTAAGTTGTTAATTTATATATTTTTTTAACTCGGGGAGGTCATTTCCAAAGTCTGGGTAATTTAGAACTGTAGGCTCTTTCACCCATAGAGGGCAGGTTAGTTTGGAGCCCAATGGGATTGTCAAAATCGGTGGGTCAGCAGAAGCATACTGATGGAGGTTATACATGTAGTCCGGTGCAAGGCTATTTAAAGCTTTATAGATTGTAAACCTGTGAATGTGAAGCAGGATGCTTACTGTTGCAGGTCTGTGTAAGGACTCTTGCAGAAGAGGTTTGAACTAACAAGAGCTGCGATAAAACAATAGAAGGAGCACACTCCAGTAGATAGTTGCAGTAATGAAAGCTGGATGTAATAAAAAACATGGACAAGTTTCTCAGCACTAGAAAAGGAGAAGAATGAGCAAACATGAGATATGTTACGGAGGTGGAAATAGGAAAATTTCTTAATGTGGTTTTTGTTGGAGGAATAAGAAATGTAGGAATCAAAAATGACAACAAAATTCCTTGCAGTTGAAGAAGATTTGATGAGATCACAATAAAGAATGATTGAAAAAATAATTTTCTTATGCTGAATTTTAGTGCCAATTAAAACGACTTTGGTTTTGTTGCTGTTTAGGTTCAAAGAGTTGTATTCCATTCAGGGTTTTAATTTCACTGAGGCAAGTTGTGAGCTGAGCAAACTCAGAACTTTCACTTTTAACACTGAAATAGATCTGAGTATTCTCTCTGTGTCAGAATGAATTTTTGCCCGGGTTTTCTTCTTGCATCCAAAAACTTGCATATTAACTTAATTGTGGATTCTATATTTGCCTTGTGTGTGTGTGTGCGTGCATGAGTGTAGTGGTGATATAGTGGTGTCCCACTCTGGGCAGGGCTGTTTCTTAAACCTGATGCTGTCCAGTTAAGTTGCAATCCTCAGCAACTTCTAACAAGGCTGTTCCTTCTACTTAATTTTAAGCAAGCTTTGTAAGAGTGAATGAAAACCTGAAAGTTATGCACTGAAAACATATACTGTACCATTACACCCTGTATCTATATACCAGATAAGTCGGGCTTGAATTTTACTGTATAATTTCCGGTATTTTATAATGTTGGTCTTATAAGTTGAATGTGGAAACCTCACACTATTGGTAAAAGGGATTATGCTATGCTAACACCCACACTTTTTTTTTAACGTATTGTGCCTGCGTGACCACACGGTAATACCCGAACTATTCCAAAGTGACGCTTGCACTGTTTTTTGTATCTCACACCCTCATACACCTTTACCGTAACAGCATCCCATTTCTACGATGGAGCGTTCGATCAGAAGAAAATATGAAGCTGGTTTTAAATTAAAAGTCGTTGAAGTGGTGAAAGAAATTGGTAACTGCACTGCTGCAACAAAATTCGATGTGTCTGAGAAATGGTGCGAGATTGAAAGAAGCAAGAAGATATAAAAAAAAAAAAAAAATAAGTGTTGTATTTTTGAACAGGCGTATAAGTTGGGGTCTGATTTTATTTTTCGGGTTTCAAGACCCATCTTACACATGAGTATATAAGGTATACATGGAGTAGTGCTCATAATTGGTGATTCCATAGTGTGGAATGTTAGGATTCCAAACTATGCTAACCCAGCAGTTATAGTACAATACCTCCCAGCGGCAAAGGTACCCAATATTAAATTTGTTCTTCTTGGATGACAATGAACTATCCCCCTTATTGTTACATTCTAACACAAATGATATTGCTTTGTAGTAATCCGAGTTAGTTAACAGGAACTTCATATCTTTGAGTAGCAAAGCAAAATAAAATGTCAGAACTTAATTGTGTCTGCCCCCTTATCAAGATTATAGACAGGGAATGTAATCGGTAGGAGATTGTGTTTCCGTCACTGTTAATTAGAAACCAGGATGTGCAAATAAAAATCCAATTATTACCAACTGTTATGCTTTTAAGTTTATCCTAACTGGAGGCAATTTTTTATTTTGTACAAAAATATGATCGCAAAATTGCCCAGATAACAAATCATAACACCATCCAGAATGCAGCCTTGTGATCTTACATCTCAGGCTGTTTTATCTCACCTGTTGTTCTGTAGAGCATCTAATCAATTTAGTCATTTAACAAACTCTAAATCTATTAATAAACAGAGGATAAAGGGAAAAATTAGACCTAGGGTTAAAATCTGATCCTTCACTAGGGTGCCTGTATTAGTAACTTACTTTTTGTTTCAACTTGAATATAATACCAGTTCAAAACATCTTTGTAATTTAAAATATTTTTGATAAACATTAGCTCCCTTGGAATTAAAGTTGCTTGGTAAATGATACTTTTTTCAAAATTTGTTTTTTGTTTTATTCTTCCTTCTAAAATTTGGCATAGTAAATCTGACACTATTCCTTTAGCTGAGGCCTCATCAAATGGTTTACATTCCTTCATAAATCAAGAGATACTAATTGGGGAAGTGGCCTTGGAATAATTCAGTGTGATGAGCTACAAACTGCTTCTAACAATTTAGGCAAATCTACAATCTTTGAGGCCCTCAGAAATCAAAACTAACAACTGTAATACTAACCTAGAGACCACCAGGACCATATTCATTGTTAATGACTGAATTTGACAGCATTGTATCTGGTTTAGCTACACATTATGATCATGTAGTGTTAATGGGAAATTTAATATTCACATAGATGTAAGAAAGGACACTTTTAACAAATACTCATCTGTTAAAGTTAGGTTTTTCCAGATTATATGTGGCCCGACTCATTGTCATGATCATACATTAGATATAATTATTACAGAGAGCTGAGATTCAAAATGTAAATATCACCCTGCTAAGCAAAAATGATCTCTGATCACTACTAAATTTTATATTGGCATATTATATTGGCATATTATATTTTATATTAAAGGCAAAAACTAATTACAGTACTTGCAGATTAAAGCAAGGACAATGTGATCTCAAGATTGTCACTCTACATTAAAATTTACAAGAACCTCAAACAAAATTATTGAAAATAATCTAGATCAGTTGACGCCTAATTATAATGTGATTTTGAAAGATGCCTTGGATACAGTAGCTCCCCTTTAAAATAAAAGTGATTAATGCACAAAAAAATTAGCCCTGATTTAATGTGAGTACTTGCTCTCTGAAAACAGAATGCTAAAAAGTACAGCATAGGTGCAGAGCAACAAAGCTTATGTTCTTCTGAATTATATGGGTAGACAGTGTTAAAATGGTATTAAAAAAGGCTCTTTATGGTCTGCTTGGATTGCTATTCTGCATTAATGGATGACAAAAGAAGTAATCCTTGTGTGCTGTTGAATAGTTGATTATCTAACAAATGGGAATTCTGAAGTGCAATGAAAGATGCCTACAAACATTAGCAGTACAGATTTTATTGAGCACGGTGGCGCAGTGGGTAGCGCTGCTGCCTCATAGTTGGGAGATGTGGGGACCTGGGTTCGCTTCCCGGGTCCTCCCTGCGTGGAGTTTGCATGTTCTCCCCGTGTCTACGTGGGTTTCCTCCGGGCGCTCCGGTTTCCTCCCACAGTCCAAAGACATGCAGGTTAGGTGGATTGGCGATTCTAAATTGGCCCTAGTGTGTGCTTGGTGTGTGGGGTGTGTTTGTGTGTGTCCTGCAGTGGGTTGGCACCCTGCCCAGGATTGGTTCCCTGTCTTGTGCCCTGTGTTGGCTGGGATTGGCTCCAGCAGACCCCCGTGACCCTGTTTTCGGATTCAGCGGGGTGGAAAATGGATGGATGGATGGATTTTATTGACTATTTTAATAATAAATTTGAGAATATAAGATCTCAGATTTCAACAACATCTCACAACCTCAATATTGTATTGTCACAACACTGTCAATCATTGCGCTTAACAATTTACATATTTTTAACATTATAACTTTAATTTCTAAATGAAACTTGCTGACTTGTCCTTTAGACGCAGTTCTAACAAAACTCAATGACTGTCCTAGCAGAACCCATTCTTAGCATCAAGGTTGTTACTGACTTCTGCAGTTCCTAATACACAAAAAAAAATGTCAGTTACCAAACCATTACTGAATGATTCACATATGCTTAACAGAAATTTACCTTTACTTTCTAAAATCCTGGAATAAATAGCTGCCAGGTAGCTTCAGTCTTACCTTACACATGACAATTTATTTGACAAATTCCAGTCTGGCTTCCACACTAGCCACAGTACAAAAATGGAACTAACCTGTGTTGTAAACAACAGTCTAAAATCTTCTGTTGAAGGAAATTTCACGGTAATTATGCTGTTAGATTTAAGTGCAGCCTTTAACACCATTGATCACTCTGTTGTACAGTAATGCATAGACTGGAAAAGTACATTAGACTTTCAGGCACTGTGCTTGCATGGTTTAGTTTATATTTATTGAATTGATTTCAGTTTGAACAGAGATTGGTTGACAGTACTACGTCGTTATATTCAGACATGAAATATTGAATTCTAAAAATCTCAGTTATCAAACGTTCCTGTTTTTGCTTTACATAGATCTTTTGAGAACTATCATAAGAAATCAGAATGTTCATTTTCACTGGTAAGCAGACGATACCCAGCTATACTTTTCTTTTAGACCAAATGATGTTTCTCCTGCAGTGTCTTTAATTAATTGTGCCAGTGTGTGTTGAAGGAGCAGATATAAGAGAACCGCTATTCTCTAAATTTACAAAAAAAAACAAATGTTCATTATTGAAGAAAAGGAATGCAGACTGAAAAAATATTCTGAATCAACATGCAGCTTAGGAGTTACTATTGGCATGAGTATGTCTTTCAAAACACACACTGAAAAGTATATAAAGCCTTATTTCAAATTAAAAATATTAGAAAATTAGTGAACATGGAGTAAACTAAGAAATTAATTCCTGCATTTATTTCCAGTAGGATTGACTACTATAAATAATTATTCACAGGCTATTCAAACCATTCTGTATGTAGCTTTAAGTTAATTTAAGATGATGATGCAAGCATTGTTGCAAGAGCTAAAAAGTATGACTTCATAAATCCTGTTGTTATTTAAAGCAGTAGAGCATCAAAATAGGGTCAGTGTGGCCAACAAGGTGTCCTGCTGTGCCACTGCTGTACTTTCATGTGATTTTCTTGTAAATGGAAAAAGCATATGAGATGCTGTGAGCCTTAGAATCAATGGACAGAAAGAGTCTGTTGCCATATTAGATGGCAAAGCACAGATCTGGACTGCAGAATAACAGTAAGAGGTGGGTAGTCAATTCTGACTTTGTGTTATAACTTACCGTGAACTCCCTCCATGGTCAATTTTCTCCAGGGAAGGTGCTGACTGGAATTTTTGTTTTATTCTCCTCTGTCAACTGGCTGTAATTCAAGTATCATGTTAATGAACAGATATTGTTAGGTTTTATTTACAGAGTTTGGAACCACTTTATTTTCATCTGTGTTACTGTGTCTTTATGTATTTTCATTATGTAATTATTAATCTGTAACGTTTGTGAATGCATTTACCTGTGAATTTGTTACAGCTTTCTGTTTCAAATCTTAGTTAAGAGGGCTATACAAAAATAAAAAATTGAATTGAAAATGAGCAGACCTGCTTCATATCTAGGAAATATTAGGCCTTGATCTGTAAAATTGCCAGATTGAGTTTCTCATAATTCTTGACATTTACCCTTGACCTTGTAATTTACTGGTAAATTCCTTGGATATACTGCATGTCAGAAAGCAGTAAAGGCAACAGCATGTTTTTGCATTTTGTGCCATTTTAATTGAACTTATTTTTTTCATTGCCACCCTCAAATTTGTACATAATTCAACTGAAACAAATCTTCAGCATTTACTTTTATTTCTTCAAAAATATTAAAAAGTGGAATTGTTAGTTTGTGCATTTTTTTTGTTTAAGAATGGACATATTAAGTTCTTGCAGGCTATTAAACTAATTTGACCTTTTCAATACAGTGTTTAATTAGGTTGTTATTATACTGTGCTAGAGTCCTCAATTTTTCTAGCTTTATGCATGCTAAATTATTTCTGTGGCCTGTGTCCCAAGCAGAGGTTCTCTTCAACCAATGCTTTATTTTCTGTGTTCTGATCTACCTGGCATAACAATCAAAGCTAAGTAACCCAAGTGCTATGTCTCCATCGTTGCAAAAGATGGCACAT
Organism: Erpetoichthys calabaricus; assembly: GCF_900747795.2. Classification (NCBI taxonomy): domain Eukaryota; kingdom Metazoa; phylum Chordata; class Cladistia; order Polypteriformes; family Polypteridae; genus Erpetoichthys; species Erpetoichthys calabaricus. Next base: position 201,461,806 of record NC_041397.2, read on the forward strand.
AACATTTTTAGTAATAAAATGCATAACATTTATCATTCCAATAGATGGGACATCACAAACATTAGCCCTTATTTACAAATCCCATACCTAACAGCATATAGTAGACCTATGCATTACATATTGCACCTCAAATGTTAATGCTGAAGTCTATGTTGATTACTTAGATCTCAACACATCTTAGATAGATAGTCTGAAACATGAAAAGCTAGGAGATCAGGATGGAGTCATATAATTAGCCGTTGTTTGAATCTGCGGTCTTGAGATCTGCTTTTTTTAATGTTGTTGATGCAATGCCTCGCATATAAAGCCGGTGTTGGGGAAACCTTCTTTTGAGCTAACATATTCAAACTCTTAAACACATTTTAAAAATCAAGACCTTTCCGGCTTACTACTACAAAGTCATCTATCCATCCATCCAAATATTGGATCACTGCTAACTGAATTTTAGGGATATTTGGAGCTTACATCAATCCTGGTAGCAACAGGCACATGATGAGCGCCAGTCCATTGCAGTACACACTTGTGCACATGTCAAAGGCAATATATACTAGGACAGTTTAGTGTCACGGTTTACCTGAACATTTCCATCTGTGAGAGGAAAATTGGTGTTCCAATGGAAACCCACATAAAAACGGAGTTTACAAATCCTACAAAACCTGTTATTGGGGCCATACTGTAATTTATAAAATCTTAAATTATATTTTGCTCAGACATAGCCATAATGTATCTAGTTATGTTTGTTTTTGTTTGATCAATTCTTGTCTTTGTGTATGGTTTATTAAAAACAGTTCATGTAACTGCAAGCTATTATTTAATATCTAAAGGGAAGAAAACCGAGAATGAAACACAAAAAAATGTCAGTCACTCTGTGTATTTCATGTGGTTATTTTTTTGGTATATTTTAAGTGTTACTTCTGTTTTTAAAGTGGTAATTCCTTGATCAAATCAATACATTTTCAAAGAAATAAGAGGGATCTTAATTTGGTAAAGAGCTTATTTAGTTTTAATCACAGCGGTTGTTTACCTTTAATCAGTTGAGGAAAAAATTGCATTCATTTTGAAAAGATCTTCAAAAGTATGTGCATCACTAAAATAAATGGGGGGTTAATGTTTTTGTTTCTGAGGGGGTAATTATGTCTAATCTAATCTCAACAACAACAGCACAAAAAAGTAAAACTGAAATAAACAGAACGACAGTTTGCCAATAAGGAGCTCAAAATGTTCCATCTGTCTAGCAGCAAGTAAAATATGCATAATTACTGCTCATTTTTTTTCTAATTGCTAGGTTATTAGCTTAAAGCTCTCCCACACAACTGTCGATCTACTCTGGCAACCCAGCTCTAATCACAGGCTGCTCTCTATTTGTGGTGTAGGGCGTAAATAGACACATTTTGTATCAGGTCTGATAGACGCATTTACAATTTATGACTCTGCTTTTTTAGATGAAATAACAGATGAAGGTGCCAACTTCTTTTTGGGATATAATGGGTGGGTGGGTCATCTTTATTAATATAGCAATGCTAAAGTTTACCTGTGCTGTATAAATGCGTATAGAGTTTTGTGCCTTTTTGGGAAGGACACACTCACTTTACCTACAATTATATTAAACAAACTTGTTGGTTTTTTTTTTTTTTTTATGATGAATCTATTCTTCTTATTTATCTGATTCCCCTTGCATAAAAAGTTATATTAAACATTACCAGCGGCAAAACAACTCCTTTTTTGTGATCAGTACACTATTTTATGCAGTTAAAAGCTGTCTGATGGGAGATCACTGAACTAACTAAATCCAGTCTTAGAAGCTGTATGGAGCTGGAGTTTATCCATGAAATCTGACCACAATACTGGAAGCAAGGTTAGGTGAGGCACTGTGACCCACACATCATGATATACCTGCATTTATCAATGTTTACTTTAAACTACATATTGGTGCTTTAAACACAGGAATTCATATTACATATATAAAGCAACCAGAACATGCATTTAGAGCCCAGTTTTAGACAGGAAATTAAAAAAAGCAAACTTTTAAAAGATATTGTCGGTAGTTTTTGAATACAACTATTATCAGACAAATTTTATTTAGTGAACGGAGTAGAAGAAAGAAGGTTGTTCTTCCTGTTCTCCTTGTTCTTCTTCTCTTACTCTTTTAAAAAAAAATTTTCATGTTATTACTTGTGTAAATGCAAAATGTCTGGCATCCTCATATGACAAACAGTAATATTCATGCCAATGACTAAATAATCAAGATAGTCTGAAATGAAAGCCAGCAGCTGCTGTACCTTTGATTGTTTTTCTTAAGTTTACTTGATAAACAGGCACAGTCTCTTGTTCTTGATTAATCCAAATATCTTCAAATATTCTGTAAGAAGGGGGAAAAACTGACATAAAAAGAACATTTAACCAATCACCCACAGTCCATTAATCGTTTTAGGGCTCAGCTAATGAAAAGGAGGATGTAACTTCAAAATAAAAGCTGTTGAATCAGTGCTAAAAGAATTTTTAAACTATACAAACAAACAAACCCTTTGTATACTGCATTTTAAGTTGATGTACAGTGTACAAAATGTTTAAATCAATTTAATAGAACATCCATGATCAATCTAGGTAAAGTTAATCAGCTCCTAAATACTGAAGCTATTTATCCGTCATCAACAAAAAAATAGCTTCGGCACACAATAATTAATGAGATGGTCTCAACTGCAGTAGGGATTAATATAGAACTAAGTATTTCTGATATAAATTCCTTATTGACATTGATGCATTCTTTTATACTTCATCCATAAGCAATAAAATGCAATAATATAACCTCTTTATGAGGTTCCTGTATTGGCAGTTGTTAAATTAGTTTCCGTTGAATCAGAAAGTGAAAGTTGCTTTCCAGTTATTTATCTTATTTGTGCTAAACAGCTGCTGGTAGATTAGAAGCCAACTGGGTTATTAAGAAAGTTGTAAAAGCACAATAATCACTTTTGTTTCAAATTTTGTCCATACAATATGCTAATTGTTACATACAAGGTTGTGATCTTTTTCCCTTTTGTACTGTAAGGTTTTGTAATTGAGCATTGCTGGATTGTAACTAACTACTACTTAAGGAATTTGGGGCTCCCCTTTTTGTTTAATTCACAGTGGGCAATGAACCCTGGCAATGGAGTACAGCTATGTATGAGGCATGTCCCCCGAGTGGTGGATGGGAGAGACCCTACTAAGGAGGGGCGGCACCAAATAATACAGAGTAAGGTACCGTAAACCAACATACAGTATATCTAGAAGAAGAGAGACTCTGATTTTAAACCAGGTTAGATGGAGCTCACTTCACCTGGGAGAGCAGTCTAAGAGAAGGAAATGTCCAATCACAGTCCGTGTCTGATCACATGATAGTCATAAGTTAGCATCTTAGAAAAACTACACTTTTCCTATCAACGCTACTATGCAAGACCTAGAATTTTCAAATTCATGCACTTTGAAAAGATTTTTTCAAAATTGATTTTCGAAAATGTCATATCAGTGTAGATGGAAGGCCACAATGAACGTAAGTAATGTGTTTTCAAGTTTGTGTATGTTAGTGTGGTCTAATTCTAAATCCTGTGCTTCAGCAGAAGTACCTTTTTAGTCTGGACTATACCTTTGTTATCTTTCTCAACAGAACTTCATTCATAAAACCATTCTATCCCAATCCAAAATCTCAATGCCTACATAAATAAATGTACTTTTTTCTTCACACAATACTTACAATACCTTACAAATAGACAGATTAATGTCTTCTAACAATTTAATTTGACAGTAGACTAAGGGGAGTATCTAAGGTACCATTCTTGATCTTTCCTCGTTCTCGACTTGTATGTAGGTCATAACAACTAATTACCACCATTTTTATGACAACACTACCTTGTGCAATGTCTCCAGAATCATTGACTGCTAGACCCTTTCTTCAGTCATCTCCACATAATCTAAACAATCATCATTCTTTGGTTAGAGTTGGGTATATCTTAGGACCACCAAGCACCTGCATTCCTCGATGTCCATGAGACAGTTTTACCCTTGGGGCTTTCACAGCCCTTTAATGACTGGGCCTTTTAGCTTCTATGCTATCTCTGCTTAAAGGGACCACAACGTCCTACTGCTTCCACTCAGTGACCATATGATGCTGCCTCAAGGACTAGAGGGACCCCAGGCTAGTTCACCCATTTCCTGCTGTTAAAAGAGTTACACTGATAAAGTCTTGAGTCAGGAATGGGCACTGTATCTCCCAGAGGATGCACTTTTCAACATCTGCTAAAATTTTTCGGTTTCACCTTGTATATCTGGATAGAGTAGGACATTTCTGGTAACTGTTCAGTTTGCTGCTGTCTTGGGTCACTGTGGATAAATGCCATGCTGGGTTATTTAACACATTTGGTGTACTCTGCTCTTATATTTACTTCAGTGCTGACATGCTGATGAGTGCCAACATTGCTGATGTGCATTTTTCTCTCTTGCTTTAGGCTTGATGAGTTCTTTTTGTGCTTCTAATTTGTACTTTGTATAATATGGGATGAGTGGCCCATTGTCACCATGGGAGGGTCTTAGCAAGAGAGGAAAGAGCATGTGTCACCTTTGACAATGCCGTAGATCATGACAATGCAGGAAAACCAAGTGTAACCTCCAGATGATACCTAAAAATGGCATACAGTATTTTAAAACACTTACCTGTGACCGGGAAATCTGCGGTCTTCATAACTCTAGAAGTAAGCCTTGGTACAGTTGTATTGCACTTAAGAGAGTCCTCTAAATCACAGATTTGTTAGACCTCCTCCATCATTTCTCACAGGCCTCTACTTTACTTTTCTTTGCACTGGATCAGCACTATGACGATGTAGTAATTTAACCCAGCTCCTGTATCCTCATTCTCTTCTAAAAGAGTAAAAATGTTTTTGCAGAGGCACCCAGAATCTTTGCATTGTCAGTTCTCACTATGAAGGCTCCTCAGCAGGACACACACACAGTTTTCAGCTGACAAAAATCATTTCCTCCTAACATGCAAATCCATGTTAGTAATAAATGTATTCTTATAATGCATTCTGAAAACACAAATCTTCAATGTGATTTTTTTCTTTTTCCATTTGCCTAATTTTTTCATCTTGAATGTACTTCTCTTAGGCTTTTACGCATTTATAAATAATACATATAAATCCACCCCCTCAATTTCTGGATCAGTTTTTTATTTCCAGAATGGAGCCATAAAGTGCTAGACCTTCTCTTGACAGCAAAAGGCGCAGTGAGGAAGGAAACCACCAGCAGCCTTAAGATTGTAAAAAGGACACTAAAGTCTCAATTAAAAATCCAGTTCCTTACAGAAAGCACCTCACTCAGCATGGAATTCAGTGCTTCTAAATGGCACAATATCTGTCTCCATGCCCCTAAATATAATATAACTGCATTTTCTTACTGTCACTGAATAAATTTGTGATTCTGGAGGACAATAACCTATCCCAGGAGCGACATATGTGTAGTAAGCACCAGCATTGTTTCATTGAATATTGTGATGTTACTTGTTTTCTAATGTTATTGGAAACTGGATCACTCTAAAAGTCTTTCTCCAAAATAAAGTGTTATTGATTAACTGAGCATGCAGATGTTAGAAACATAATCTTTTTAGTTTGTTTAATACAATGAGGAAGATTAACTTCACAAGCCATCTTCATTACACATTTATCAACGTCTCATCTTAATGCAAAAGAAAAAAGGAAAAGATGTCCAGAGCATAACAGTCATGCAACAGTAGACACTCATCTGTTATTTGATTATTCAGGGGATAATGTGGTAAGGTAAGAGGCATGCATGCTTATAATGTCTGGTTTTATATAATTGTATTATCATTTGTACATTACGTTTGACTCCTTTTTCTGTATTTGAAGTGGCTGGAAGCTGATCTAGCCTAGCAGCTCCTAAATACTCTTCAGCTGAATTTGTTCCACAGTTTATTCAGCTTAGAGTGTATTATTAAAGGGTTTTCTTTTCTTTTTTATATATACTTCTTCTGCGGTGGGTTGGCACCCTGCCCAGGATTGTTTCCTGCCTTGTGCCCTGTGTTGGCTGGGATTGGCTCCAGCAGACCCCCGTGACCCTGTGTTCGGATTCAGCGGGTTGGATAATGGATGGATGGATGGATATACTTCTTGTCAGATAGCCAATCAAATGCACATACTATTTCAAAGACAATCCAAATATGTTCTATCGGTTCCCCTAAGACCATACAAGTATGTACATTTCTGGTTGCAGTCATATTCTAATGTGAGGCATGTGCAGATTAGCCTTATTAAGGCTAAAGTACATTCATCTACATTCTAGTAGAAAGGTTACTCAATAAGTGAGTAATAAAGTAAATATCATTAGTGGAACATGTGGACCTCTGGAAGTCAAGTAAAAGGAAATGGGAAAATAAAGGCAGAGGTGGTGCAATGAAGATGTCCAAAACAAAATACAGTAAATGTAGAATATAAGAACAGAGCATAGAAAACATAAATACGAGCAAATTCTGGAATGTGATGAAACATTACAGGAAAAGTCTGAAAACCAAAGTAGTAGGTGATGTGAAACCATGCAAGTCAGAGTATGCAAAATATTGAGAAGTTCTTTAAAGACCAGGGGCCTCATGTATAAACGATGCATACGCACAAAAATGTTGCGTAAGAACGTTTCCACGTTCAAATTGCGATGTATGAAACCTAAACTTGGCGTAAAGCCACACACATTTCCACAGTAGCTCATACCCTATCGTACGCAAGTTCTCCACTCGGTTTTGCAGACTGGCGGCACCCAGCGTCAAAGCAGTGCTACTGTTCCTGTGTGCTTTTTCTTTCTTTTTTAGATCCACATCCCTGACGCGGCTTTATAAATACAGTAATCCCTTGCTATATCGCGCTTCGCCTTTCGCGGCTTCACTCCATCGCGGATTTTATATGTAAGCATATTTAAATATATATCGCGGATTTTTTGCTGGTTTGCGGATTTCTGCGGACAATGGGTCTTTTAATTTCTGGTACATGCTTCCTCAGTTGGTTTGCCCAGTTGATTTCATACAAGGGACGCTATTGGCAGATGGCTGAGAAGCTACCCAACTTACTTTTCTCTCTCTCTTGCGCTGACTTTCTCTGATCCTGACGTAGGGGGATTGAGCAGGGGGGCTGTTTGCACACCTAGACGATACGGACGCTAGTCTAAAAATGCTGAAAGATTATCTTCACGTTGCTACCTTCTGTGCAGCTGCTTCCTGAAACAACATGCTGCACGGTGCTTCGCATACTTAAAAGCTCGAAGGGCACGTATTGATTTTTGATTGAAAAACAAACTCTGTCTCTCTCTATCTCTCTCTCTCTCTCTTTCTCTGCTCCTGATGGAGGGGGTGTGAGCTGCCGCCTTCAACAGCTTTGTGCTGCGGTGCTTCGCATACTTAAAAGCCAAACAGCCCTATTGATTTGTTTGCTTTTCTCTATCTCTCTGACATGCTCTGCTCCTGACGCGCACTCCTTTGAAGAGGAAGATATGTTTGCATTCTTTTAATTGTGAGACGGAACTGTCATCTCTGTCTTGTCATGGAGCACAGTTTAAACTTTTGAAAAAGAGACAAATGTTTGTTTGCAGTGTTTGAATAACGTTCCTGTCTCTCTACAACCTCCTGTGTTTCTGCGCAAATCTGTGACCCAAGCATGACAATATAAAAATAACCATATAAACATATGGTTTCTACTTCGCGGATTTTCTTATTTCGCTGGGTGGCTCTTATTAGTTTAATGCATCTGATTGTAATTAACCTGTAACAATATAATGGTCCACAGAATGGTCAAACTATTCCAAATACCATAACTGCTTTAGTGTTGTTACTCTCACTGCACCTTCTTCTTCTTCTTTCAGCTGCTCCCGTTAGGGGTTGCCACATCGGATCATCTTTTTCCATATTACTCTCACTGCACCACTTGGAGTATTTATATCACTGTATCTGAGTGTGAATAACAGCTGTACAGCAGCTGATCGGAAAGAAAATTATTGGTATACAGCAGCTTTGAACTGTTCTCATCCGACAAACACTTAAGAGTCTTTCCTGTACTTACCTCGCGGTTCACAAACCATTTCATCCCAAGAACTCTAAAAGTACTCAATCAGTCCTTCAAGTGCTCCTTGTAGAACTGTTTGTACTTATAAGTACAATTACCTCACTGTAAACTTGCGTTACAGTTATAATATTACACAACCTGAGCCACTTTATAAAGCGCGTATTTACATATGATGACGATATCATTTTAAAGATGAAATGCAGCAAAATATGTTTATTACATTATACAGATAAAACTTTAACTTTAACTACACGGTGCCGCAGCACTAGCAAGGAGCTGGAACTTCGTTCACGGATTGTTCCTGTCTCGTGCTGTATTCTTGCTATGGCTGGCACGACACTGGAACAAAAGATGGATAGAATAATTAAACATTATGAAGATATTTCAATGTTACTTATAAGTTTTGAAAAATTGGCGTTCTAAGCTTACAGATGGTTTAATGTCTATTACAGAGCTGATTGTGTGGTGATTGGGTATTTGGAGAAAGAAAAGTAAGGACAGGAATTGGAGGTTAGTATGTTTGAAAGACAGTACTGCTACAATAAAGTATTTCATCGAAGGTCAGCATGGTGCAGCAAGCATCTTGCGTGAGACATGAACAATCACTGCGCCACCGTGTTCCATGTTTAATAACATGCTTTAAGTCCTGTCATCATGAAAATGATATCACGTATACTTCTCAGTATTTTAATTATTCAGAGAGCTGTAATATTACGAATGTAATGGATTCTGTATCCTGTCGGAGGAAGAGAAAGCCCGGAAGCACGTAGTGATTCACACACATAGATCAAATACAAAACAAAGCATTTAACATGCTACTTTAGTTACGATGGGATTTGAGAAACTAGTAAATTAAGCAATTTTAAGATGAATTTTATGATGTTCTACTTTAATGACAAAATAAACTACGTGATTAAAGTGGATATTTCGAGATTAAACTTGACATTTCATGCTTTTTTCACACTGTCTGCCTTTTTTTTCTCTGTACCCTAATAAGCTTTCATATGACACTCAGACGGTGGGCTACGACTCGCCTTTTCACAGCGACTTTGATATCTGACAACTTTTTTTTTTATTTCGGGCACTGTGCAACTTTGTGAACTTGAGCTTTCCAGTTTCTCCAACATGCTATGTCACTCGATCAACTTCCTTTTGTTGTTTATACCACTGTTTAAACCAACAACTAGTAAGTTTTTCCTTGCCTCCACTTGGTATTCGCTGAAATTCTTCTATTTTCCCTCGTACTTTTGCCATTGTCTTTTCACAGAAGGCTGAGCTTAAGGGCTATTTATATTGATTTGCATATTCAAAGAGGCATAATTCTGGGAGGAGTTGGGGCGGGACAGCAGGTGAGTGCACGTGCGTTACTTTTCACGCTGACCGGGATTTATGGAGCGGAAGAACGTGGAAGTTGGCGTTCGCACAGATTTATGCATCTGGATTTTTTTGTGCAAAAGTACATTTCCGCTTTTGTGCTTACATTATGTTATAGTGCGAATTGTACGCACGGTGTTATGCATGAGGCCCCAGGTTAGTAGTGTAAAATTGGTTTTCTACTTTTCAGTGAATGGAGGTGTGTTGTATCATGACTTTAATGTCTTCATATCTAGAGACTCTTGAAAATATAACACATAGTTGTCCATGAGAAAAGAACTGGGCAAATTCAGAAATAGGCCAATTTTATTGATTGTCTGTCATTTGAGCTTTATTGATGGTCATTGAAATCACTGGGCGATTGGGAAACTGTGTAAATTTGAAAAGGCATAGTGTGGTCTTCAAAGCAGAGATCCACATGAAGTTAAGAGGAAAAAAAAAGCTTTTGTCCAATTCAAGATCCTGTGCTGACCTCTACCTCAATCAAGTTTTCAAGGAGATTTATCACCACACATCTATTCCTTTATTGCTGATAAGGATTCTGAGAATAATGACATTACTATCTCTTTTTAGTGTAAGCTTGTGAATTGGTGTGGTCTAGAAGGTATCAAAGATTTAACGAATTTGATGGTCAAGTCAAGTTGCTCATTGGCATCTTCAGAAATAATACTGACTATACAAAGGTATGTCTTTTCTTCGCCTTCCTTGATATCGCCTAATGCCAAAGCATTTATTGTTCTTTGGACAAAGGATAATTTTGTGTTTGATGTAATGAACAAAATCAGGGTTACTTGATGAGCAAAATATGGACAGAATTAGATGTAGAAGATTATCTCCCCCTTCAATATATTCAAGGATGCATTTGTGAGAAATGATCACAGCACTGTCATAATTTTGAATAGTAGTGTTGAGTTTACCATTACTCAGTTGAATCCCAAAATTCACAAGCTCATGTTGTTCAGGAGTCGCTCACATGCTTGTTATCCATATAAATCTGTCAACCTGATTCCAAAGATGATTATTTTTAATGTAGACTGCCATAATGGAGGTTCTGTTTCCCCGATGGACAACAGGTAAGACTTGTCTAAAGTCACCAGAAAGTATGACAACTTGGCTGCTGAGAGGCAATATGTAGGATGGATTTGTCTTGTAAAAGTCTATCTACAAATGTCAAAGCAAGATCTCAGAGCATTGAATCCTCATCAGTGATAATTATGTGGATTGAACAGAGCATTTTGTGTTGTTCCAATGTTGGGTTTATCTTTGTTGACCTAGATGAAGTGTCAAGGGCCAGGAATGCATGGCAGACAGAAAATCCTTAGCATTCTCTCTTTCTCTCTCTCTCTCTCTCTCTCTCTGTGAATATATATATATATATATATATATATATATATATATATATATATATATATATATATATATATATATATATACTGTACTGTGTGTGTGTGTGTATATATATATATATATATATATATATAATATATAATATGACAGAGAGATACAGTACAGATATCTTTACAAAGTTAATTATTACAAAGGCATTAAAACAAGCTATGTTTCATAAGTAAACGAGCTCATATCAGCTTAAAGTTAAATATAGAATTTAAATGCCAGGGTCCTCCTGTACACACTTGACAAAGGCTATAAAGTACTGCAGGACTTCTTACTGTTTCAATGAATTGTAATATTTTTGATACTAAACACCAATAGTGCGATACTCTATGGTAGTCTATTTTTAGGTTTTTTTTTTTTTTTATTCAGTATATAGTTGCAAATTGACAGCGTTTTTTTAGTAAGTGGTGACTCTCTTACCCAGAATAACTAAAAAAGCTAAGCATATAAAGGTACTAAACAGAAGAGAGATGAACACAGGAAAAAATCAGGGTAGCAAATAAAATAATACTTTTATAAATCTTTCTGGACCTTATTATGCAAGCTCTTCACTGCCATTTATGGATGAAATAAGTTTCCTGGAAAACATCAAAATGTGTGCTCCGAATCAGATTTACCATCAGCAAGTCAGGTTTAAAGTTAGCCTCTGACATTGTAAAGAAGCAACTGTGGGGAAAAAAATGTGTGAATTTTCATCTTTGGAAGAAAAGTGCAACTCTTATTTTAACATTCATGCAAATTTTTTTAAAATGCTCTAAGCCTGGAAGAAAAAAAAGATGTGTTTTTATTTTATTATTGATTTGATTAAGTATACTTTAATGGCTGTACATCCAGCTACTGGTAATTTCTGTGATCTCAAGGGCTCCACCACAGTGAGATGAAATGCAAAGTACAATACCCAGCACCATATTTTAGCCTTTAAAAGGGTGAAAAAGTATGTGTTTAGTTTTTATCTAGCAGGATGATTAATTTAAATATGGGCTTGATATGATGTTTAATCCACATCTGCTACAAAGTAGAGTCCTAAACATTTAGAGCATACATTTAAATATATTAAAACTACCTGCGTGTGGTGTTCGGGATAAAACACAACCCGAAGACGCCCTAGCAGTTTTACTATATTTGTGAACTAGGAAAGGTATTGGCTAACTCTTAAGAATTACCCAGTGCAGAGGATGTGAATCTATTTGTGCTTGCTGCTCTACTGGCTTTCGTAAGAAGACACTGGCGATACCATATCTTAGCTGTATCACTGGCATATGAGTCCTGTTAATCTTTGTGTCGAGAAAATGCCTCCATATAGACAATGTTTTTAGTGAAAACTTCAAGCCTTGCCCTCCATTGCTGAGGTGTTTCACTTGTACGTTGTTGAGCTGCAGCAATTGCTTGGTTTTGATGCTGTGTCTCATCATCTGTGTCATTAGGACAACGTCATTGTTGCACAATGGCATTTGCTGCACACAGGTCTTTTGTAGCAAGTGTCAAAAAAAATTAAAAGTGCATGCATGTGCCATCTAGTGGCTGTTGTTGAGCGTTACACACACACAGGTCTTTCATTTATACAGTAATCCCTCCTCCATCGCGGGGGTTGCGTTCCAGAGCCACCCGCGAAATAAGAAAATCCGCGAAGTAGAAACCATATGTTTATATGGTTATTTTTATATATTTTAAGCCCTTATAAACTCTCCCACACTATTATAAACATTTCACGCACAGTTATACAGCATAAACCCTTTGTATTCTCTTAGATATTAGGTAAGATTTGTTGAAATTATGTATGTAAACACTACATACAGTAAAACCTAAATATTATTTTAAAGATATCGAGCGTCTCCGATATCAATATGTTACAGCCACTACAACAGACAGGCCACCAGCAATAAATACGTACAATGCAAGAAAAATTGTATACAGTAAAATGTGTGTACAGCGACACTAAACTATGTACATGTAATAAGTACTGTACGTAAATAATTAATTATGGTTACTCACCAACAATGACACAACGACTTGTCCGAGTTTAATTTTACTGCACAACAAAGGATAGCGTTACAGCTCTTCTAAAGGAGCCTCTTCAGGCGACTGTTTAGCACCGCCGTTGTTCTTCTTCCATCACTTTTCAATCCAAATCCCTAAAGCAGATTCCATCCAGACTACTGCCTTATCACGTCCACTTGCAACTCGTTTTGTGCCCTGATTAAAGGACACTACGGCCGTAGATCTTATATGCTTTTCCTCCTTTTTAAATAAAAAGAATCGTGGACTCATTGATGCTGTGTCCTGCAGCGGTGTAGCTGTTTCCTTCCTTCAACATATCCAAAACTTTTACCTTTTCTGCAATCCTGAAGCATTAGCAGTAACGTGCATTAATGTTGAATGAGTGAGATTAGACTTCCTGGTTAATGCAGCACTCTGTTGCTGAGCCAATCAGCAGCACACAGGAACTTAACCGCGTGCTCTGATTGGGTAGCTTCTCAGTCATCCGCCAATAGTGTCCCTTGTTTGAATTCAAATGCGTCCCTTGTTTGAATTCAAATGGGCAAATCAACTGAGGAAGCACACGTACTGTAGACCGCAGACATCCGCGAAGCAGTGAAAAATCCGCGATATATATTCACATATGCTTACATTTAAAATCCGCGATGGAGTGAAGCCGCGAAAGACTAAGCGCGATATAGCGAGGGATCACTGTATATGTCTAATGAAAAAGGATGAGGATCTGAGTGACTTTGACAAGGGCCAAATTGTGATCGCTAAACAGGTGGGTCAGAGCATCTCCTTAATGGCAGATCTTGTGGGGTGTTCCCAGATGCAGTAGTTAGCACCTACCAAAAGTGGTCAAAAGAAGGACAACCAGTGAACCGATGACAGGTTCATGGGCACCCAAAATTCATTGATGTGCTTGGGAAATTAAGGGTAGTCCATCTGGTCCAGTCCCACAGAGGATATACAGTACTGTAGCACAAATTGCTGAAAAACGTCATGCTGGCCATGAGGGAAAGGTGTCAGAACATACAATGCATTGCAGCTTGCTGCGTATGGGGCTGTGTAGCTGCAGACCGGTGGCAGTACCCATGTTGACCCCTGTCCACTACCAAAAGTGACTACAATGGGCAACTGAGTGTCAGAACTGGACAATGGGGCAATGAAAGTAGGAGGCCTGGTCTGATAAATCACGCTTTCTTTTAGATCTAGAGGATGGCCTTGTACGTTGTCTTCCCGGGGAAGAGATGGCAGCATGATGCACTATGGGAAGAAAGCAATGTTGCATATTCCCTGACTCAGTGGCCTCTTTCAGGAGGACAGTGTGCTCTGCCACACTACAAAAATTGTTCAGGAAAAGTTTGAGGAACGTGACAAAGAGTTCAGGGTGTTGACTTGGCCTTGAATTCCTAAGACATCTATCCAAATGAGTATCTCTGGGATGTGCTGGAAAAATAAGTTCAATCCATGAAGGACCCACCTCTCAACTTACTGCTAAAGTCGTGGTGCCAGATACCACAGGACACCTTGCGAGGTCTTGTGGAGTTCATGCCTTGACAGGTCAGAGCTATTTTGGTGGGGGAAAAAAAATTTGAAAACCTACACAATATATTAAGTTTGTGGTTTTAATGTTGTGCCTGATCAATGCATGTGTATGCTGTATATGTGTGTATATTTTATGTGTGTACGTATACAATGAATTCAGAAAGTATTCAAATCTCTTCACTTTCTACACACCGTAGTGTGTGGTAGATTTAATTTTAAATGGATAAATTTATCATTTTAATTGGGCAAGAAGGGCATTGATGAGAAATGTTGCCAAGAAATCAGTTGTCACTGTAACAGAGCTTCCTCTGCAGGTATGGGAGAACCTGTCAGGATGACCGCCTCAGCAGCACTCCATCAATCAGGCATTTATGGTAGTATGGCTATTTGGAAGCCACCAGGCATACAGTGGCCCTTTAGGAGTTTGCCGAACAACATTTAAAAGACTCTGACAACATGAGGATAAAGGTTCTGTAGTCTGAGGAGACAAAATTAAACTGTTTTGGCAGATTTCCAAGCACTACGTCTACTGAAAACTCGGCACTGCACACACCTGTCTAACACCATCCCTACAGTTAAGCGTGGTGGTGGCAGAATCATGCTATGGGGTTGCTTCTCAGTGGCAGTGTCAGAGAGACTGGTCAGAATTGAGGGAAGGATGACTGCAGCTGAATACAAACAGCTTATTGAACAAAACCTGCTCCAGAGTGCATGTAGCCTCAGACAGGGGTAACAGTGCACCTTTCAGCAAGCCAAAATATACAACAAAGACAATGGAGGGGAGTGACTTTGGGACAAGTCTCTGGCTGTTCTTGAGTGGCCCAGCCAAAGCCCAGACTTAAACCCTATAGAACATGAAAGACCTTAAGATTTTACAGATGCTCCCCACCCAGTCTAAACGAACTTGAGAGGATGTGCCAGGAAGAATGGGATAAGCTTCACAAATCCAGGTGTGTAAGCTTGTAGAGACATACCCAAAAAGACTCAAAGCTGTAATTACAGCCAAAGATGCATCTATAAAACACTGAATTAAGGGTCTTAATATTTAAATGAATGAAATGTTTCTGGTTTTACTTTTTTAATGAATTTCCTAAACTTTCGCTTTGTCATTATCAGTTATTGAATGTAGATTAGTTGGCAAAAATGGCAGACTTATCCATTTAAAATTAAGTGCAGAAAGTGAAGGGGTCTGAATGGGACTATATGTTTCTTTGTTTTTGATGGACATATAATGCTACATGAAAAATTAGCAGGAACTTTTTCATTGATATCATCTAAGAAGTTGTTTTTTTTGTTTTTTTTTTAGCTTTCTTATTCCATTATAGGGTTGATGCAGCCTACTTTGACAGTATCAGCTGCAAGGCAGGAACCAGCCTTAAATAAGATGCCACTTCATCACAGAAGGACACACACACATACTGTCACTTGTACCAAGTTTGATTGTTTGACAATTCTTAATTAACACACGTATTTTTGGAAAATAGGAATAAACCATAGTACTCGGAGACGACCCAAGTGGATAGTTTGATTTTTGAGAGCTCCACAATGATGCCAGATCATTGGAATTGTAAAGCAGCATCACTGGTACCTGCATCACCATCTTTCGCTAAAGATGATCAGAAGATAGTATTTGAATGTGTACTACTAAAACTTTGTAGTAATATTTTTTAAAATATTTTTGAATGAAGTCTAGTGTGGTCTTCAATTTAAAAAGAAAGGAAAAAAGAATTCTATGGGTAAACTTTGAAAAACAGAATTTGTTAAAATAACAAGTGGAGCAGAAATGTTTAAACATCCAATGTACATGCCTGGCGGATAGAGAGGGGGAGAAAGCGAGAGAGAGAGCGCATAAACAGTAACACTTCTGAAGTAGGAAATCTATTTGCTTGTAGAAGCTGCTTGCATAATCCTTTAGTTACACTTGCCAGCTGGGAGTGAAGATAGGGCATAGTGGGATTTTGCATAAATGTAATTCAGAGGACAAAGAAATGTAACTGATAAGTATGCATGTGCAAAGTCCTCTGCATAATCTATGCTAATCCATAATCTGAATTCTTCAAAAAGTCACATCCAAATATTTGAAGAATGAGAAGGAAAAAAATCAACATCACAAACGGGGCTTTTAACAAGTTCTCAGAAGATGGAAATATAATTGTAAAAAAATGGTTGCCTTTGTGTTTTGATGGAAGGTTACTGTATATACTGGATATTCAATACTTTGTTTATTAGAAGGCCAATTTATATTGTTGTATGCAAGATGCTTTTTTTCTATACACACATGCTACTTGTGCTAACTGTCCTACTTTTTGTCCTTTATTGACCTGACACATTCATGAAATCCTCTCTTGCTGCCAAATTTAGCCACTGAAGAGATTCATAATCCAATTCGCAGCTAAGAATGTTTCAGAGTGAGTCACTCTTTTAATAGTACAAACATCAAAGTATGTTACAAGTAATGTGTGATCTCTATGCATTTGCAATAATCTTTCAAGCATCAAAATAAGCAATTAGATAAATTATTGCATCCTTCATTATTTGAGCACTACACCAAACCTTGCATAAATACAAAACTGCTAGAATTCACATGTTGGTTTTTCATTCATTTCTAAATTTCTGAATTTTGTAAAGTGAATATGGTCAAGAGTTATAGTGCTAAGTAAAAATCAATATGAAGATTGTTCTGTCCATTCCTTGGGTGAGTAGCTCACCAATAAAAGGTGAAAGTGAATTTGAATTCTCTGGTTGTCCGCTGTGCATTTTCTCATTGATGCTATGGGGTCTCTTCATGTGTAAATAAAGGCATATTTTATAAATACTCTTGGAAGACACAGGTATGGTGATTTGCAGAGTAAGCAAGATTACAAAAAACAGAATCAAGCCAGACTAAGCTAAATTTCCCCCTAGTGGGAATAAACAAATTGAATTTGTTCTACTGTATTTATCTGTCTGTCTAAAAAGAGACTACAATTCAGAGTTTACAGTCACTGGAATAAGCATAGAAAGGACACTGAGAAGACAGAATAATAATCTGAAACTGAGATACAAGTTGAACAAGCGAAAGCTCTACCATTGTTGATTATTAAATGTTGTTTTGAAGATTGCAAACAGCTCCTGTATATAGTATAGTCTATACAAGCATCCATTCCTGTTTAATAGTTCATTGTGTTCTGAGATAAATAATATGTATATGCATTATTGTACATCAACAAAACTGTTCCTGTTCAAACAGTAGCATTTTCTTTGCTTCTTTAAGTTATTAGCTTTGCAGGATTCCATAAACAAAGTTACATTTTGCAAATTATCCATTGAAGTAACTTAAAAGCAGTAAGGAATTTTTACTACAGCCAGAAAAAATCTCCTTATAAACATTTTGTAACATCACTCAGTACACAAAGTATCACATTTTATTCAGAACTGCAGTAAAATGCTTGATGCATTTTCAATGATTCTTTCTTCATACACTCCTGTTTATTACCCAGAAGACACATCCTGGACTAGGTCTCGGTCTGATCTGCATTTGGACTCAGGGTCCTTCAGATGACCCTCTATTGCTGTTGCATTGCTTGGCACCCCTGTCTAGTTTGATTGTATCTGAATAGAATAGGGTATGATGATAAGGATAAAATGATAAAAAAATATGATGATGATTAAAGCTGTATTTAGGGTGGTACGTATGGGAAAAGATGATCCATTGTGGCAACACCTAATATGAGCAGCTGAATGAAGGAGAAGAATTTAATGTCCTTTGTTGGTGTATTTTTGGGAGTTTTGACTTTGGCTCTTCTTGTTGGATCTCTTATTTCTCTCTTTACATATTTTTTATTTATTTATTTATTTTTTAACATTTTTGTTTTCTCTGTATGCATGTTTTTGTTTTTTACCATTGGAAATTTATCATTTAATATCTGTAGTGTCAGCTATTCTCTGTTCTAAGTTGTAACATAATGATTATTATTTTTACTGTTTAAACATTTTTAGACCCCAATTTTTATGTTACATCTGCTGTAGACAACAAAAAAAGGTTATATTTGTGATTAAGCTATTGTTTCAGCCTCCAAATAAACAATACTCTGTGAAATTGAATGTCTTCTAAGCTAAAGTGTAATTTTATGAATTTCTTTTAGAATATATGTGTATTTCTCAGATTTCGGGGAATGTGCAAGTGCTACCAACAAATATTTAACTCTGCAGTTACTCAATATCGGGTTACTTAGTGAGTTTGGTTTGATTTTCTATGTAATTCTGCACATAGCTAATAAATGTTTGCAAATATTTTCCTATGGTTCATATCAAGCTAGAGATCACTTTGTTTATTTAAGTCCTTTAAATACTTCTTCAGTAGTTAATCATGGCCCTTGACATTATTGACAATTATTAGTTTCAGCTAGATAATAATTATTCAGTGTCTTATTGTGTTTTACTGTAGTTTTAATAACACACAAATATCTCCTACCCTCTTAACTTAATTTAAGGTTACACTGGACCAGAGCCTGTCCTGGCAGCATTGAACGCAACACAGGAATCCACCTTTAGACAAGGTGCTTGACAATCACTGAGATCACTCACGACTTGTACCCACATTCCCATCGGGCCAATTTAGAGTTTGCCATTTTCTAACTCTAACATCCTTGAGTAGGAAACCTCCCGCAAAGCCCCACCAACCCAACTAACACATAGTGTGTGAAATCCCAACAGGACCATAAAACTACACTGGATTTGGACACAGAACTCTGGATCCACTAGGCATGTAGCATTTACCACTGTACCATCAACAAAATCAAATACATCTTACAGTTCTATAATACTATAGATTTTCATACTCAATGGACTATTCTTTTCAGAAACTTTTCTTGCCAAATAAAACATATTTTCTCTCTTTTTGATGTATTGTGAATTAGTCCATATCTGCACAGCGTTGAACTGGGCACCGTCTGTTAGGGTTAATTTCTGCCTTGTTCCTGATGATGTCTGTGTAGGTTATGGGTATCATAATGCAATCTTAGATTCCTTAGAAAAGTGTGTATATGTATGTATGTGTGTGTGTGTATATATATATATATATATATGTGTGTGTGTAATATATATATGAAATGAAGTTTAGTAACTAAAAGAAAAAATATTGAATGCATTCCTAGAGTTTTACTTTGTGATACATATACTGAATGTCTGTTCTGTATGACGTTAAACATTTAGTTTCCCTTTTTTACTCTGATAATTTTAGGGAAATAAATATAGATATGTCAGTCTAAATTTCAAAAGAGAACCAATGACACATGATTCTAGTTGCTCTGGGTGCAGGAGTTCTAAATTTCAATCATATCGTCTGTTATTGACCTGCTTTGATAACACTGAGTGATGTTTCCTTGTTGCATGCATTGATCCCATGTAATTCTCATGTCTCTGAGAAGCATACATTTTGTTTCAATAAGCCTATTCTTTACATTTATAAACTTTTTCATCATATAGTCCGTCTAAAAAAACACAAGTGTATTTGATGTAAATATTTCTGGGATCACATGGATTCATTCAGATCTATAAGCATTTTTTAATTTTTTGCAGCTGCATTCTTTCAATTCTTTTACCACTTATATCTTTTATTCACAATGCATTTATTTATTTTGCCTGACGCTTTTTATCCAAAGCAACTTACAACATCTGAGATACAATTGGTTACATTTTTGTTTTTCCATTGGGAGCACAGGCAGGTGAAGTGACTTGCTCAGGGTCACTGGTGGGATATGAACCCACAACCTCAGTGTTTGAGCTCCAAACCCTTAACCACTGCACCACATTGGCTTCACTTGACATAACTTTACAGTATTCAAATGTTCAAAGTAGTAGTAGTTAAATAGCAGTAGCCAGTTAAGTAAAAAGTGCTCTGCTTATTGCTGCTCATCTAAACATTTCTAAGTGGTATGAGACGTTCTTCAAGCACGTTGAATAAGACCACTAAAATATTATCCAACTGGTTACACATTCTTCTTCTGAGAAATTCTGTTATGTGACCTACTTGTATTTGGTTGTTTGATTTTTGATAAAGATATCTTAAATACTATTCAGACTTTAAGCCTCTAACAATTTTTAAAATACTGTTGAAATCCATTTTGTCCTTGTAAAAAGGGGTGCAAGCTATTGCAGGGTGAACATATTAGGTAAAATGGGGTGCTGGTGTCCTCAATTGGAAATTGAAGGAAGAGAGATATATATTTCTTACATTGCCTTATTTTAATTTTTGCTCTTTCTTTTCTATTTATGATTAAATTTTCCATTTTTATGTTGTACTTTAATGGTAAGCACTTAATATTTACCAAAGCCTATTACAGTGTAGTGCATGAACATGACAGTAAATTACAAAAGCAAGGATAAAGCAAAGATTAAAATTCACAGCATACTGCATCTCATACCTGGACTATATGTTACACATGAGCATAATCATAATTTCTAAAGATCTGGGTAAAAATGACCATACCACCTTCCATTGCAGACAGTTTGTGAAATGAAATAAAACTGGATTAAATGTGGTTTAGGATAAATGTATTTTATGTATTGTGGCCAAACCAGCTCCCCAAACCCTCTCCTCTCCTCCCCCCTCTCTCTCTCTCTCTCTCTCTCTCTGTGTGTGTGTGTCTCTCTCTCTCTCTGTCTTCTGCCTTCACTCCTCCTCCGGGAAGCTTCATCCCTCTTCCTCCCTACTCTCGAATGATGTGAGGCAGGCCCATTTATGTTGCAACTGGAAGCACTTCAGGTGACCCATCAGCATTATCTGGAAGTACTCCCAGGTGTGATGGAACCTTAAAGTAGGGCTCTGAAGCTCCGCTTGGCGGCCCCTATGGAACCCAACAGAGCTGTGCTTCTATCCCACATGGAGCTCTGTGGGAATCCGAGGCACTGCTGCAAACCAGGGGGCTGTCATGTAGCAATCTGGGGGAGGCAGTGCCCTGTGCACATCTGCTCCCTTGGTAATTTCTTTTATGATGGCCTCCCGGTCAGGAAAGGGCCTCAGCTCTCCGTCACAGTATGTGTATGTACTCGTATGTATGATATGTATGTTGATTTACACATTAGGTAAGGGGTTGACTCATTGGAAAGATTAACACAGGGCAAAGTCCGTCAAGTCTCTAAAGAGACTGAGAAAGGACGTGTATTAGTGTGAGGAGGGAAACCACCACTGGAAGGTGTCATGTAAATGTGCTAGTTGTGCTAGAAAACCTCAGGATACTTTATGGCAGTTAAGTCAGCAGATGAGCCATGGGTGTCTGACCTTGGATGGAGTATAAAAGCCCTCCTGACTGACAAAGAGAAGCACACAGTCGTAGGCTATAATACTAGAGACTATGCTTCATCTTTAAAGATGGTAGGCTGCAGGAGAGCATCTCTGATCCTTTCTACTGCAATGTATTAAACAGCCCTGAGCCCGAAATCATTGACAGACTACTGGGTTAGGCTATTTTTGTAGATGAACAGGAAAATGTAAACATTTTGTTTTTAATCATGCATTTTTTTTCTACTGCATGTGAATCTCTGAAGTCATAAGGACAAGAAAAACATCTAGGAGATAGCTGATACCAATTTATTTATATAATGGTTATGTGCTGTAATCGCATAATAAAAATCAACATATAATACAAAAAAAATCAATATAAAAGCACATAACTAGTATGAAAAACGTTACAAACCACAATATCAACAAAGAAGAGATCAGTCATCATATGCCAGCATATTAGTACTAATAAGATAATAGAAATAAAAAATATGAATGTGCAAAGTGTAGAAATGTGAATCAAAAAGAACTAACGAAACAAACTTTGATGATGCACCTCTTAATCTGATAAAAATTTGTTATAATAAAAGTGGCCATCTTTAACAGTACGCAATGAAGAGTGTAATATTTGGTGATTAAAATATTTTTAATTCCACTGAATAACCAAATCGAAGTCTGTGGAGAGAGTCAGAGAAGATAAGGCTGTTGTTAGTTATTAAAAGAAAGTTTACTTGGTTTAGATAACCTTTAGTTTAAGGATTACATATTTGAATAATAATTTGTATAAAGTGGAAAACATTTATGAAAATGTGTTTTAAAAGTTATACATTTGTAAGCTGTTACTTGTTTAATTTTTAAGCCTCAAATAATAAAGCGCACTTCATGTGCTCTTAATAACATGCTGGTGAAACATCTGAGTTACAGCACAAAAGGTATCTTTTTTTCCTCTGGTGTAAGGTTTTGCTGGTTATTTATTATTGTTATAATAACATATTGGCATTGTGCTGCTTTTATTAAATGTTGCGTTCTGCCTTGTGGCAAAATACGCTCATTGCAAAAGAAAATATTGGGCAACAATTTGTAGAATAAATGAGATAAGCAAGGTGCTGTATTCCACAAGGGTAGGATTTAGTTCTCTTTATTGATTAGAAGCCAAGCAGACCTACATAACTGTCTTCAAAGTGAAGCAAGAATGCCATGGAGTGTTGCTTTGGTGGTTTGGGGGGGGGTGGGGGGTGTGTGTGAGCAATGCTAAATTCAGGAAAATACTGAGGCGCTATCCATGGTGCTGAAGCCTCAAGGCTACTTTAATGGCAATTAAACGAAGATTCCAAATCTTGGCACTTTTTGTATGTGGAATGACGACAGGAGATTAAGTGAGCCACTCTAGATAAAATGTAGATTTCTCTTTTTTTTTCTTTTGTTACAGGAAAGGATTTAAAGGCAAACATTTCTGGTTTACTCAGTGATCTAAACTGAGCTGTCAGGATATCCATTTCTGGAAATGTGAAAAGTATTATTTTTATTTTATGTTTAAGAATAAGATTTTTTTTAAATGTATTTGTAAATAAACAATATACAGAAATGACAATGAACCCCTGAATGATATTAATATGACCTAGTAAATGTTTATGGATGTATATAGATTTGAATGTGTGTGTGTTTGTGTTTGTGTGTGTGTGTGTGTGTGTGTGTGTGTGTGTGTGTGTGTGTGTGTGTGTGTGTGTGTGTGTGTGTGTGTGTGTGTGTATGCATGGATGGGATGGGAGGCACAGGGAGAAAAGTGAGGATCATCCTGGTATACTGGCATCCTGGCAGGGTTGGATCAAGGAACAATACTTGGCCTGAAGACCACTGTGATGGAAGGACAGGTAGAGAAAACCTGTTGGAGCTACATACTCCACCAACAGGCAAGGTGGGAACATCCCTGGGCAGTGCTACCAGTACAGACCCCAATAAGGCATGCTAGGAACTGAAGTCCCATGGGGCAACCTTGTTGAGTTCCGTGGGTGCCGCCATGGGGTTCTGTAGGGATCTGTGATCCCTACTTTGTTGGGCTTCCATAGGAGCTGGAAGTGCTTGCCACGAGCCTTGCCTTGGAATTGCACTGGAAGTACTCCCAGATCTCAGATAAAAGGAGCCACTCTGCAACATTAAGGAGACTTGGAGTTAGATGGAAGAGGACAAAGCTTGCATGGAGGAGTGGAAGGAGAAGGAAAAAAGAAAAGAGTGCTTGTGTTTATTAACAAAGATCACATATCTTTGGTAATTTGAAGAATTACGATTACTCTTTTAAGTTGCATATAAATTATATCATCTGTATCATACCACATCAATTCTATAATTGTATGTCTAAAATATAAAGAAGTAGTATTACAAAGGAAGCTAGTCATTATAAAAAAAGTTATGCTTGGCTCAGTGGTATGTTTTTCTGGTTATGGTGAAAGGATTTATTTAGCATTACATGTTTATTTTCAGTTCACCTATTAATCCAGTAGACCAAAGAACTAAAATCTTTGTGACTAGGTCGTGGATCTTTTTTCTTTTTTTTTTTTTTTTGAGGGACATTCTTATTATTTATCTGTCTTTTGTATCAATGAGCCTCTTTCTTGTAAGCCAAACAATTCCTTATCAGCGTGCTTTTGTGCTCCTGTAATCTGTCAGATATTTTCAGTGGTTGAACACCAAATCAACATCAAGAGAACTGCATAGCTATAGACTGAAAAGAGCTTTAATGATTATAGTGATGGTCATTTTCTTTTTTTTATGGTATGGTGGGGCTTACAGGTTAAACAGGTTGACTTAGAGATGCTACTTTTAAAGAGTCACGGACAGATGGAATTATAGTCTAGGAACAATTGTAGAAAGAAAGATTCAAAAGAATTGTTTGAGACCCCTTCTTTTTTTTTTACTACGTTTTTATTGTTTGCTTATAAAGGAAACAGTAAAGTGAATACAAAAAGAGAAGGCAATGGAAAAATGTGCATCTCCCCACATATATGCTTTGTTTTCCTATCTAGCAGGCACAACTACACCCATTTATTTGTACAGATTTCTGATTAGCAGTTACATCCCACTGAAACAGCAAAGAAAGGTTAGCACTACATTAAAGGGCTTTCCTTTGTGATAATGAAGAATCTGTAATCTCAGTCTTTAAAGGCCTATTCCAGAATTTTAGTATGCTTAAATTCTGATATACTGTAACTAATTCAACATGTAAAGTAGACTTATTTTGTCTTAGCAAGCTTATGATCATAGGCGCACATATATAGCTACTAAGAAATGGTGGGTAAATTAATCTGCATTTCAGGTAAGCCACTGATCAGTGAAAATGTTGCCCTTAAACTTGAATCTATACTAATAAAAGGCAAAGCCCTCACTGACTGACTGACTGACTGACTGACTGACTCATCACTAATTGTCCAACTTCCCGTGTAGGTGGAAGGCTGAAATTTGGCAGGCTCATTCCTTACAGCTTACTTACAAAAGTTAGGCAGGTTTCATTTCGAAATTCTACGCGTAATGGTCATAACTGGAACCTCTTTTTTGTCCATATACTGTAATGGAGGAGGGGGAGTCACGTATCGCGTCATCGCGCCTCCTACGTAATCATGTGAACTGAAAACAAGGACGAGATTTACAGCACAACTCAAACGTGGGAACGAAGGTAAATGACGTTAATTGTTGAGTGTCTTTTAATACTGTGTAAGCATACATATTAACACATGTGCAATTAAATGTGTGCATTTACGGGGTGATTTCTCAGGCTTAAAAGCTCACCTTTTATTAAAAAGGTAAATGCAAACTGTTTTCATTCTGAAGGGCACAAACCACGTTAGATTTCAGCCGTTAAACGCACAAAAATGTTGGTACACCAGATAAATAAGCACAACATATTATCAGTTGTATTGTATGCTTACAATACATATAGAAATGTATTAATCGTTAACTAATAGTATGGGATGGTGTTTTTCGACTCGCGCCTTGATTTAAACGATTCCATGCCTTGGTGGGTTTGCGTAGCTTATTGTCAATATCTTTACACCTGTTTTTAAGACTTATTGACTGAAACGGGCTTTCATGAAAAAAGTTAGGGCTTTGCTACAGGATACACCCTCCACAAGTTAAGGAAGTAAAAATAAAGGTATATATTTCTGTTTTATTTAAACCTTTTAAGGTCGTATGCATAGCCCCATTTGGCTGTTTTAGTTTTTTTTTTTTTCTTTCTTCAGTAATATTTAATCTCCTTAAAGAAAAACAACATATGCATTTTACTTTTTTTGTATTTTAGTGTAAAAGGATAACCAGTATTTAAACCTTTTATGTTACTTTATAAAGTTATTTTACACAATGTTGAAAAATTAATAAGAAAGCTACATATTTTGGCAGCTGCTGCTTTAATTTTCAATGAAATGAAAAAAGCTCTCCAAGAGAAAACCTCAATGAAGAAGAAACAGTTTGCACTATCTAAAAAGGAGAAACCCTCATTTATAAAGATTTGCTGCAGATGACTTAACTGAAAATAAATGAATAGTTCCTATGTGTATAATACATATTTATCTATTTGACTTATGCCTTTATTCCAGCAACTTGCAACATCTGAGGTACAATTTGTTACATTACATTTGTTTTTTGCAGCACAGGCAGGTGAAGTGACTTCCTCAGGGTCACACAGTG